>NW_020201206.1:28238-72513 GCF_001531365.2 Cynara cardunculus var. scolymus | reverse complement strand
TTAAGCTATCAAATCTAAGCCGTTCTTCTAGAACAAATTACAGACAAGCTCACGTGAAAGTCACGAGCAGCTAATAAACCTAAGTAAAATAAAACGTGCTTAAGATAATCTATACATAAGATATTTCTGCAGATTCTCTGTGAGACTTCACAGATGCTCTGCTGGATGAAACTTTGTAGAGCGCAGAGGAAATCTTCCAGAACCTCTGTGAGACACGACAGAGGTTCTGTCGTCTTTGACTTGTAGCTTGGTGTTCACAGAGGAGAAGTTTCCAGAACCTCGGTGATGGATGATAGAGGTTCTGTCACTTGAATCTTGTAAGATTGAGCTACTTCTGTTGATTGTCCTCTGTTGTCTGCTGTGACAGATCAGCTTCTGTCAGTACTTGCTATTTTACTTTTTCTATACTTTTACATTTAAGGAATGAGAGCTAACAACCCTCCATTCTCATTATCATTCATATTCATATAACTCATCCTTCACAACCAGAGCCTCTTGTTGTATAGACCAGAGCTTCTGGTCATCATATTTTTTCTCCCCTAACGGTTCTACGGGGAGTTTTTGCTCATTTAACATTTCCTTGCATCATTTGAGGTGAAGTTATGCATACACCATACACCCTTAAGGATCCAAATTGAACATATCACCCATCTTGTTGTTCATCCCAATTCAACTAAAGACCCCCTGGTTCAATACCTTGGTTATTTTATTTTGCATTTTCTCAACCAGAGCCTCTGGTTCTTCTATCTAGAGCCTTAGGATTCCAAAAATGCTATATTATGGAGTAATTTATTCATTGCATTCAACCAGAGCACCTCTAGTTCCTCTTAAAGGGTATATTCTTATTCCAAGGGTTTTAAATGATGACCCAAAGCCTATGTCTCATCAAAACCAAACATTTCATGATGAACTTGTTTATCACATCCAACTAGAGACCCTCTGGTTCCCCCCTATGAGTCATGACCAACCAGAGCACCTCTGGTTCCATGACAAATCCATTTTCCTAAAAAACCCGTCTTTAATTGAAAACATTTTTAAGATTATACAAAATTGCAGCTTTTGTGACTAAAAACTATACAACATGGGTTTTTAAAAGACCAAAAGTTTGTAATTTGTATTTATATTCCAATTATATGGAATTTTAAATTTTTTTTTTGGGATTGTATTCTTGAGAGTTATCCTTTGGAAAATTAATTTTTTTATAATTATCCCTAATCACCCAAACGTCATCCTTCCCACACGCCTGACACAACCAACGGTATGTTCCCTAGACACCCCTCCATATTACCCTTCCATCCACCCCACGTTGACACGTGTCCCTACCCTATCTTCAACATTATGATCATGAACATTCTTTATGGCTCACGATCACAAATCTTCTCATCTTTTTCCCAAACGTCACCCACCATCATCACCGTACCAATATTTTATGATTTTTTTAAAACCAAACCTCTCGCCTCCCTTTCACTATATAAACCTATCTTGCCCAACCAATTACCCTTTACGCTTACCACCTGCAACAATGGTGTCCTCCAACTCATACGAGTCCAACAACGAAGAGAGCCACATACAGTCGACTGGCGCAAACAGTCGCACAATCGTCTTTCTTCCCATCAAGCCAAAAGAATCATGTTATCGACCTTCGTCCTCAACTTCTTTAGGACAGCTTTACCATCTTAATCAAGTTCTTTCAAAACTGTATCCTTCAATTGGCCCTCACTCTCTCCGACAACGAGGTGCCGGTCAAATACATTCAACAGTAATGGCATACGTGTGACTTCTACCCAAACAACCGTGGTATCATAGGCGACATTGATGTCCCCAATGACATGGTTTGCTGAATCAAGATTTCACGTGCAAAGATATTGAGGGTCGTTTTCATTCCTACCCAACAGAAGCTCGGGATTGCACAATACGTGGAACCACCAACAAGTCATGACATTCTGCGGGTTCGTTAAAATGTTGGGCTACAACAGGGAGCTTCGAAACGCCTCTGACTTCAAATGATAGTACCTTCCACCCATGTGAAATGTCTTCTTCAGCATTCTCAACAGAGCTCTCACGTGCAAACTTGGGAGTTTGGACCAGGGCAACATCGATATTATGACCATCATGTATGGTCTTTTCTTCAAATTGCCTCTGGACTATGCTCTCTTGATCTAAAATGAGATCCACGCAATCGTGGTCAAGAAGAATAAGCTCATGGCCGCAGGGAAGCCGGTCACATCGGTGCTCTTTCCTCGTTTATTTGCCCTATTTATCAAGGATGCGATGATAGTGCACAAGTTGCCTTGCAATGCACCATTCACCCTGCAATATGTTATGAATGGTCATCCCCCCACAATCTACAAAGATGGTTACCCCGCGGAGATGCCTTTGTCACGGGCCATGCTTAGTGTCATTCCAGACACTTCTGCTACCCGTAGGTCGTATGAAAGCTCCATGCTGGTCCAACAACCACGACCAGCTACCCCAAAGCATATAGAGCCCTGCCTAGACACAAGCGAGGGATCATAAAGTGAGAGGACTTCATTGGATAATGAATCTGATGATGATGACAGTTCTCCTACCTCTCCTAGCACTATGCCCACCTCTGTTCCACCTCCCTAACCACAACCCCAGGCAACCACATCTAATATCCCTGGCGACCAACGCCAAAGGGATATTGGACAACGACCGCCCAGTCCAATCCCTACCAAAACTAGCCATCTAGAGACCATTCATCGGGTCTCTGAAGATGACATAGCCGAGGAACCTCACCATTTGTCACCTATCTCCCAACAGAGGGGTGATGAAGAAATAAGAGCCCTTCTCCTTAGGGCTAGCCACTACCCACACACACAAAAGCATTCGTTGCTTATGACTTTGACATTTCCATCGATTGTTTAGAGCATTCGCCCCTTCATACACGCACCTCGTCGATACTTGGTCTAGCGACAAGGAAACATATTTACTTCTCTTCACCAGACTCTGAATCCGATGTGGAAGAGAAACATGTTGCAACATCTCGAGATAGTTCCTTCCTTGAGGACTATCAAGGACGTGATGGAAGTCCTCCCTTGTCTCACTGTCCTCAAGGCATCAATGGAGGCGCCTCAAGAACAAAGGCTCAACCTACAGCATATGTTGCTGTAGAGGTTACCTCCATGGCTGAGTTAGTCACAAAGCCTGAGTTCCAGGCCTTTGATGACTCGATTCAGTGGTCCTCGGATGACCTTAAACTGAACTTAGCGAGAATTGTTGAATCCACCCACACCATATCAGGTGTGTCAATTTTGTGCTGATTAAAATATCATATCAGTGATACACTAATGCAGGGGGAGTTGTAATATGTTCCAAACAAGGCTTCTAAACAATTCAGTTCAGGACCCGTGCTTTAACGAGTGTGATTTCTAAACATCCAGTTTAGGCCCCGTGCTAAAACTGTTTCCTTTATTTTTTATTTTTTTAGCTAAACTGAAACATTTCAATAATCTACTTTCTAGGGGGAGTCTCTAGAAGTTCAATAAATGTTTTTTGAAAGTGAGTAATTTTTTTTAAACAAGTACATTTTTTGAACAGGTATTTCCTGAGATTTTACTTGCGTAATTTCTCATCGAACATAACTCCAATATATGTTTCAGCTATTCTTCAAACTGTTATTATCACGTCTCTTATATAAATCATTTTCAGTGATAATACACTCATTTTTATTCAAAGGTTGTTTTTCAATTTTTTTTCTTTGAATAATATACATTTCAATTTTTTTTCTTTGAATAATATACATTTCAATTTTTTAATCTGAATCTGTAAACTTGTTCTTACAGATCTTCATTCAGATTTCTCGCATACCGAATAATCTGATTATTGTCGCATCATTCCTTTATTGATTGTGCTTAAAAGTCAAATATTTTGATCAATTTTATATCTGATCATTGTACTTCATTGCAATAATATTTTTGATCAACTGTTTGTGATCAACTATGCATAATGCTAAATTTTATGAGGGACTGAGTGCTTATCAGAAATACCTCAATGAAATGTTAGAACCGACAAATCTAACCAATGAGGACAACCATATCTGAGTGAGCTTTATATACAAAAGGGTTTGTGTGCTGAGATTAAAATGAAAATGAGAGGGGTAGTTGTTGTGAACCAAAAGAATTGATGAGTGTTGTGTCAGGATTAAAAGAATACGAAAATCTTGTTCCAAACTTCTAAAATCTGGGCATACCACACAATCAATTAGTTCTTAATTCTTTCAAGACTAATATTGAAAAGGCAAAGCCCAGGCCAATTCTTGTCACAACCCCCCAGCTACTCATTTTTCTCTCAACAGATAAGTGTTTCAGTAACACTTGGGGCACGCAGCTCATCATCTATCAATTTCTCATTCGGAGAAAGTTGATATTGAATCAAAAGGATATATGTCTCCCCTTCAAGTCTTTTTGATCACTAATTGAGTTTGATAACTTTGTGTAGTCCACACGGTTTATCTTTTTGAGCATAAACAGAAGCATATGTAGTCTACACAGATTTTGCATTTTTTATGTTATTTTGCCAAAACAATCATAGATATGCTATTATTAAGCTATCGATGATTGAATGGAAGACCTGGTGAGATGAGCCTCATAAAGTCTCATATATACAATACATCCGTTGTACTGAGTATATATGTTATACTCACAGGCCAATCTTTTTATAAGATTGAAAACAATTTCATACGTTGAAATTGGTTGTTATCCTTCCATTTCCTTTAATCTAAAAAGATTAAACTAGTGGATTTGAAAAAGATCTACTTACAATTTCATTAATTGACGGCTTTCACGGGAAATTTCATTCATTCTTGTGTATGATGTCATGATTCTTATTTCATCATAAGGGGGAGTATGTAATAATGAATGAAATTTCCAATTCCGAACATTATAAGGGGAATTTAATGTAAATATCAAGGGGGAGTAACATCAAAATTGGCAAAAGACTCAAAAGGAGTGTGATTGTAGATTATCATAAAAGATTATTCCGATGCTACAATATTTGAGAGTTGTTGAATGTGAAGATCAATTTTACATCAACTGAAGATCAATTCTGAAGATTTGTTATTGTTTTTGATGTATTTTGTCAAAACAGAAGATCATCGCGGTTCTACATTCGAGCGGGAGAATGTTAGAAGATCTTTCTCAAATAATGATCATCTGAAGTTTCAAGTTGAAGATTATTTTTTTGAAGAAGACATAGAGTGCGTAAAGCAACAAAGTTCAAACAAGACTTAAAGCGTGCAAATTCTTTCAATTCTGAATACAAATGGGGAGAATGTTAGGACTGAATTTCAGGGTAAAATTGTATTCATCTTGAAAGTTAATTTTGTCTATAATTGTGTAAAAGTCACCGTGTTTGACTTTTCATAGACAGTTTGACTTTGACCCTATACAAAGGGTTGAGTTGCTTGTAATTTTAGTAGGATTCTCATTTGATAAATCAGATTATGTAATAAGGATTTGACCATATTTGGATTGTTGACTTTCTCACTCAACTCTCATAATGTTCTTAAAGAGCTATCAAGATCTGCCATTATTAAATTGAAGCTTTCATGAAGATTGTTTAAAGTGGGATCTATAATGCCATTGAGTTTTCATGATTTAAAGTTGATATTATATGTGTTTTCCTTTAAATTGTCAAATATTTTATGTATTTAAAAGTTCAAATCCTTTTTACATAAAATTACAATTGGGCAGAAAGTTATTTTGATTTTCTGGAATTTTGGTCTTACAAATCATCATTAAAAGCTACCTTCCATAACTATTTTTGTATCCAAATTTTTGTACCACTAATATTACGGTCGTAAACATACTTTGTCCAAATTTCATAAATTTTGGATGAGTTTAAGTCACTAAATTGTCCTTCACATTTTTAAGTGTCAAAATCATTTGGACAATTTGCACCGTTTTAAAGTTATAGTTAGTTGGAAGGCCAAAACTCAATATTTTTTGGTGATTCCAGTTGTATTCCAAAGTTATTTCATAAGTCAAACTTCCAGAAGAAAACTACTCTTTTTCATTAAGTTTAGGGAGAGTTATGGTATTTTGAACATGCATGCAAGGTTTTGTTCGAAATTATCTTTTTGCACCATAAACTTGTATCAAGAATTTAAAGGATGAAAACTCATTATTTTTTTTAGTGAAACCAGAGGCATATGAACAACAACTCATCAAAACATACTCTAGAAGAAAAATCAAACATTTTGGAAAAGTTATTAAAGAGTTATGAGTGTTCAAAGTAGGGTTTACCTACTGTTGAACCTACTGTTTGTACACTTATTTTGTTCTAAGTGTTTGAGGGGTCAAAACTCCACATATTTACATGATTCTGGTTGGAATAGAACCCTAACTCAAAGAAGTAAACTTTAACAAAAAAATCATAACATTTGGACCATTATTTTGGGAGATATGGACGACAAAAGTTCTAGTAAGCAATGTGGTTTTACCCTAATTTTGAAGGTTAAAATCCACATCCAATGTGGTTTTACCCTAATTTCTTGAGCTCTAAGACTATAGGTCATGGATTACCACCATTATGAAGACATTTTTCATGTATTTGGTGCATAATCTGTCATCTAGATACTCCAGAAATTTGAGTTCAAAAAGAAGAAGGAAATATGTGAATCCCAACAAGCAATCACAATCAGAAAAATTCTTCAAGAACACAATTAGATGAGAGAGCGATTTTCACCAAGCTTTGTATGTGTATTTCTTGAGAGAGATTACAAAATGATTAGCATGAACTAACTACAACTAATCTACAATACACTACGTATGCTAGGAAAGAAATAAAGTCTAACTATTACAATAATGAGAGAACTTGAATACAATCATTTTAACACAATCTTGAAACCAACAATCTCCCCCTTTGGATTCAAGTTTGAGACATTGTAAATCCTGACTTTCTTAGCCCAAGAAGTGTCTCGATCCTACTTAATGCACTTCGATACTGCAACTTGTCATCTAGCAGGTTCAGAGCATTGATCAATAGATACCTCTCCTTCGGACTCATTCTCTCCGATTCTACGGCTTTATCATTGTCACCTTTAATCGTCTCAAGCGCCCAACGCACCATCCTTATAGTACCATCATTGTACTTGTTCAGCTCACTGAATCTCATAAACTTCTTTATCCGACCTTCAGCACTATACACCACACCAAACTCCGGATCTTCAAGAATGATATACAGAGGATAGCCTTCAATATCTTCAAGTTCTTGGTCTGGTCTTTTCAAATTAATGATCTTCTGATTATCTTCAGGACCCATTTGGATATCAAGAACCATCGATACTTTGACATGACTCCTTAAATATTTCTTGATAGTGTTAAGAGCAATAACTGCTCCTTCTCTTCTTACAGTAAGATTCCGCAGTTTGTGATACATGTGCTCCATATCTTCCAAATACAAATTCCAGAAATCAGCTTCGCTGAATACCTAGAAACATGCATCCTGTCTTGTAACTGTAAACACTGGATACCAAACTCTAAGGAGTTTATTGGCATCAATTTGTTTGATAGACACAATGTGATGACTGGTCCGTACTTGACTAATCGGAAGGCGCTTCACTTTGAGAAAATTCTTATTGTTAAACCCCATAACTCATAATGTAAAAAGTAATGAAAAACAATAAGTGATGAAGAACCAAAAGACCGATAAAGACATCAAGGCAGTATCGGCTAAGTCTGGAGTACAACCAAAGGACCGATGAACAATCTGGGATATGATGGAAAGAGCATCCTCATCGGTCCTCTGGTCATCAACACTTAGTGAATTCTCCAGCAAATCGTCCAGAAGCATACAATGAAGATCTAAAGATAAGGATGATTCATCACACCATGAATGACAGCTAGAGATAACATGTCAATAGCTAGATTTCTAGTTTATCTTTTGTTGGACCGTATTACTCAGTTCAGGGTATTGAAAACTTACTTGATTAATTAGATAGACATTGAGTACGCAGCGGACAGGAGTAAATCAAGCAGGTAGAAATCAATAAGAACACAATGAAGAACTCTTGAAGAACACAGAGAGAAAATGCTTCAAAGGATTTTCACATAGAAAATGTTGACAATTACAAAATGGAAGCCTATTAAATTACAAAGGCCTTAAGCTGCTTTTATACAAGCAAATAACCGCCAAGACGGACCTAGACGTATTATTTAATCTAAGCCGTCCAAATAAAGCAKATTACAGAYACGATCACGTGTTTAGCACGAGCAGCTAATAAACCTAACTACACCGAGATAAAAGAGATCCGCACAGAAGACTAACTGCAGACCCTCTGTGAGACACCACAGAGGTTCTGCTGTTTATGACTTGAAAGCTTGATACAGAGGAACATTCTTCCAGAACCTCTGTGAGACATGACAGAGGTTCTGTCCCCTTTGTCTTGAACGATGGGCTACTTTGATGAATGTCCTCTACGGTCTTCTGTGACAGATTATCTTCTGTAGAAACTTGCTGTGTTACTTTTTCAATACTTTTACATACAAAGATGATGAGAGCTAACAATCTCCCCCTAAGTATGAAAAAGTAAACTAGGAATGGAATGAGCAAGACATTACTTGAAAGAAATTACAAGAAGTGATTAACCATCATCCTGTGAAATGAAATACTTGAATGTAAATTACAAAGTGTTAAATTTAAAGTTACAACCAAAAAAAAGATTACAACGTTTGTGAAGCTATGCCAAATTCAAGAAGAGTCAAACAGCAGATTCTGGAAAATCATCTATTTGGTATACGAAGTCTGTCTTGATCGTTCTGTAGACGTTGAAGAGGAACTCCTTGAAATTGATTTGAGCTCTGATTGGTTCCAAGAGATCAGAAACCTCATCAACCCTTAACTTTCCATTTTCCACCTCTGCCATGATGCACTTGAATATCCATTCCAATGTCTCCGTTGAGAACTTGTGCGGTTCGATTGGGTTAAAGAATCTAAGTATCTGATCCTTGTCCACATACACAAACCCAAAGATGGGATTGTGTATAATGGTGTTCGGATAGTACCTAGTGACCCAACTTGGTCTGCTGTAAGGAGGGGTKATCTTCAGACTCTTCTGTCCAAGTCGCATGGCCAACTCGAAGTCTTTCTGGCTGCAGTACATAACGTGTGCGCGCATGACTTGAATCAGCCTTCTGAGTGAWATTKCATAAGAGGACCTCTTCTCTGTGTAGGCATTTAAAATTTTATACATGAAAATAACGTCAAACACACAAAGATTGTGAAGATCTGCATCCGTGAACATGTATACATTGTTGTCTTCCCTCCTTACAACGTATTGAGAATAAGACACAGCCTTCTTTAACATAGTCCTTSGTGAGATCGAGACCAAGGAGATGATTTTGAAGCGCGAGAAGACTTGTTCACGTGGCTTAGTCAATCGAGAGAAGTGGAATTTTGCAGCAGGAGATGGGATGTCAGTCAGCTCGGGATCATACGCGGGTTCTATGTTCGTGACAGAGTATTTCCAGATGAGCATTTCCTCTGGAGTGGTGACGGTCTCTATTTGATCAGGTATTGAGGGAATCTTGCTCATGGATTCTAAGATAGCATCGACGCGTCCTTCTCCTCTGTACTCTGGAATCTGCTGTTCATGCTCTTCACGAATTGGAATCTGGGTTGATCCTTCTACAAGGATGGGCTTGACGGTTCCTTGCAGAGCATCAAATGTACCCGTGGACGTTGTTTGGACTGTTGGGAACACAGAAGAAGTTGCCTCGCCCTCTCTAAAGTGCATGGGCACTTTTCGCTTTCGAGCCTCAGCCTCTGCCTTAGATAACTTTAAAGCCAGCAAGAATTGAGGATCGTCACGATGCTCTTCTTCATTGATTTGGACAGATSCTTGTGTATCTGAACTTGATGACCCTCTCTTTGAAGTTTCGACAGCAATGGCCTTTCCTTTGTTTTTAGGCTCTCCAGTATTTTTCGTTGCTTCTGTCACTGTAGGCTCTCTGATTCTGATACCCTTGGCAGGTGCTCTGGCAGGAGCATTCTTCTTCTTTGTTTTTGTGGCTGGGGCCTTCTTCTGTGGGGCTTTCTGTGTCTCCTGTCTCTCTCCATCAGGATGATCATCACGAGTGGCTTGATCATCATGGCTAGGTTTGGCAGTTGTGTGGGGAGCCCTCCTTAGATGACGCAGAATCCTTGTTGCTGCCTTGTACATTTTTTCGATGACCTGTTCAGCATTGGCAGAGGCATTCGTGATATCAAGGTCTGTGGCCCATTTGAGTTTAGATACGGTRCTGAAGACCTCTGCACGCAGGTTGGCACCCTCCTTCGCAAGCTTAGTCATTGATTCTTTGAGGTTATCATTTGATGCAAGAATCTCGTGCTTCAGCATAGTGATGTGGTCGATCACATAGTTCTCTAGCGTGCTCATCATGGCTTCCAGGTCTCTGCGAGTAGCTAAGTGATTAACATTNCACAGAAGACTAACTGCAGACCCTCTGTGAGACACCACAGAGGTTCTGCTGTTTATGACTTGAAAGCTTGATACAGAGGAACATTCTTCCAGAACCTCTGTGAGACATGACAGTGGTTCTGTCGCCTTTGTCTTGAACGATGGGCTACTTTGATGAATGTCCTCTGCGGTCTTCTGTGACAGATTATCTTCTGTAGAAACTTGCTGTGTTACTTTTTCAATACTTTTACATACAAAGATGATGAGAGCTAACATCTTTAATACTAAAGTTTATCCATAGAATAGATAAACGTTATCTGTTAATAGAAGATTAGCTAAAATGTCTCATTAGAGAGTTTTCTTCTTATTAGCTGATTAGTATAAATAGGTGATTAGACCTATTGTAAAAAKAGTCGCTTTTACGAGTTGCTTGAATAGCTTTACGTTCTTCTTATAATAAAGTGTGAAACCTTTGAAGCTCAAGACTGTTCTTAATTGTTATTAATTTCCTGTTGAGTATTCATAACTTTCTTCGTTATTGAGAGATCTGGGATCCACAATTGGTATCAGAGCCTATTGATTGATTTCCCAATCAAAACGATCATTCAAAAATCTCTCAATTTTTTTTCTTCTTTCTCGTCAAAATTACATCTTCTTCTTCAACATTCTCAATGGCCAACTGGAATTCTGCTTATAATGTTGGCTCCCTCACAAGGCCTCCAACTCTTCAAAGAGAGGAATATCCACAATGGAAGATCAGAATGGTGAATTTTCTGGAAGGAATGGACAGGGATCTTCTGCGATCTATACTGGAGGGTCCCTACATTCCACAAACTCTAGTCCCAAGAGTTCTAGGAACAAACACCACAGCTGAAATTCCAGCCTACTACATGCCCAGATATGAAAGAAATTGGGACGAAGATGACAAGGAAATAGTTGAAACTGACAAAAAGGCCAGAAGGTTGATAATCATGGCCCTACCCAACGAAATCTTCCAATCCCTCGATACATGTTCCACAGCCAAGGAACTATGGGATGAACTAGCAAGCCAACTGGATAGAGGAGCAAAAACAAAGAAAAATCGTAGAGCACAATGTCTCAACGAATACACTAAWTTCAAGGCCCTCCCTGATGAACCGATTCAAAAGACTTACGATCGCTTCAACAAATTGATAAATCAATGTCGCAGAAACGATATTATCAGAACTAAGGAAGAAAACAACGTTTTATTCCTAAAAAGTCTAGGCGATGAATGGACTCAACTATATATGTCTCTACAAGCAAACCAGGACCTAGATGGCTGGTCTCTTCATGACCTGTATGGAACCCTTGCAGCACAAGAGAGCAACCTTATGAAGAAAAAGGTATCCATTGGTGGACCTCTTGCTCTTGCTTCCGATTAAAAGGAAAAATCAAGGACTCCTGCCAAAGAACATTAGAAGAAAAGCAAGAAAGCATTGGTGGTAGAATCAGAATCTGAAGAGGAAACTTCTGAATCAGATGATGAGATTAAAGCATTTGCCAAATCGTTGGCCTTGATTACAAAACAGTTCCAAAATAAGTTCATCAGAAAACCCTATGAGCGAAAAGAGTTCAAAAGGGAAAGGTATAAGTCATCATATGATAAAAAGCCATCCAAATTTCATCAAAGGGACGAAATAAGAGATGGAAGAGAAGAACGAGAAGAATGAAGAGAGGAAAGAAAATAGGACAAGGATGGAAGGAAAAATGACCTTCGATGCTTTAGGTGCGGAATACTTGGTCATTTTTCCAAAGAATGCAAAGGACGATTGATCAAGGATGCTGACTGCTATAAAAATAAATAGAAGTATAATTCTAGAGAGCGAAGCTTGATGGCCGAAAAGAAAAATTGGGTGTCTGATTCTTCATCAGACGATGAAGACAAAGCGCTCATCTGTCTAATGGCCACGTCCAATGCAGAATCCTCCACCAACTCTGATAACCAGGTATGTGAGTCTTTCTCAAATGAAACCAACTCTGTTCCATCAGAACTAGAGTTAAGGGTAATCAAACTTTCAGAAGATTTCTTGAAATTAAAAGAAAAATTAAACTTTGAAAAATCTGAAAGAATAAAAGCGAAGTTTCTACAAAAGAGAGACTGATCTTCTAACCGAAGAAAAAGCTGAACTAGCAAAGGAAAAGACTCGCATAAGCATTCTTAAGAAATCAGAAGAAGATAAACTTCTGGAATTAAATAATTGAATAACTAAGGACCTAGAAAAGAAAACTAAGGCCTTAAAGAAATCTAAGGCAGAGAGACTAAACTCAGTAGTTCTTCCAAAAGGAGCGGGAAGTTCTTCACCAGAAGCTTCAATCTAATGAACTTCTGATGAAAAAGTATAAAGATGCVCAAGAAGTTTTTGAAAAACTAAATGGTCAAAAGGATACTCAAGGGATTGGATTCAATGAATTGGATTCCTTCATCGAATCAAAGAAATCCACCCTTGAATCCACTTTCAAACTTGGATGCATTCAAAAACCCGACTTTACTCCAAAACCAAAAGCAAATTTCAAAAGATTTAAAGTCGATGGAAAAACTGTCGTTTCAAAAGAGGATTTTGAAAATGTTGTATACGAGAAAAGTACATGTAAAAATTCTAATGAAAGAAATGACACTTCTAAATCAGAGATTGTTGAAAACCTTATTGTAAAACCAGAATCTCTTCTTGTCAATTCTATCTCATCAGCAAGTACTGTTGATGAAAAGGAGAATCCGAATGARGRAYCATCAACAAATGAATCGATGAATCACCCAAGTAAAATTGAGAATTCATCGAAGTCAGAATTGATGAAACCTCAAGAAGATCAATCTGAAGCATCAACCTCTGAACCCACATCTTCTACTCCAATCCATGCTAATTATGATTTTGAGAAATCAGCTAGAGGCTTTCTCAATTCTGAATCTGAAGAAGAGATAAGTTGTGTATCACTAAAAATCATTAAGAATAAGAAACCTAAAAATTTCAAATCCTCAATGAAATATGGTATTCCTTCAGCAATGAAATCTTCAGACAAAGGAGAGGGAAAAATGAAAGATGTTAAATCTGCCAGAGATAAATCAAAAGGCCCTATTATTCCATTCAGGTTCATCAAGTTTACTCGTGAGCAAAAACATAAGTGGTCTCCCTCTGATAAAATTAATTACAACTCTTCTTTCCATCCAGCTGAAGAAAAGCCGACTTTCCTCAGGAGAAAAGAAGTAAAGCCAAAACCTTCTTCAAATAAAAAATCTGAACTAGATAGGAAGTTTGTAAAACAACCGATGCTAGGACAGGATTTACATCTAGATTTACTTATTTGTTTTTATCGAATAAAAAGAAAGTTAGACAAACACAACCAAAGCATCATTTTTGTCAATGTTTAACTCTCTTACAAAACCTGAGTAATCACATGTTGACACATCAATGTTCCTTCACACAACATGTTTATCGATATAAAATAAGACCCAATGAAAACGTGAAAAAGCCCAAATCCAAGGGCAAGGGAAATCCAAATAAACCCAAGCCTACAAAGGCTAAGGGTGATAAAAAGAGTGCAACATCCCCTACTAACAAACGAGGACCCATTATGAAATGGGTACCTAAATCCCCTTAATTTGTCTTGCAGGACMAGCATGTGCAACCATGGTACATGGACTCAGGTTGCTCCAGGCACATAACTGGTGATAAAAGTCAACAGTCCTCCTTCATCGAAAAATCTGGAGGCTCTGTGACTTTTGGAGACAACAGCAAAGGTATAATCAAAGGATATGGCACTCTCATCAAAGGCAATGTCTCAATCAGCAAAGTAGCTTATGTCGAAGGATTAAAGCACAATCTACTAAGCATAAGTCAATTCTGCGATAAGGGTCTTGAAGTCAAGTTTCGCAAAGGTTTCTGCATCATAGAAACCAAGCCCGGTAACACAATCATCAAAGCAAAGAGAGATGGAAATCTCTATCTTCTAGACTTTGAGTCCTCTATGGGACAAGACACCCTTTGTCTTGTGTCACATAAGAGTGATGAAAATTGGCTATGGCATCAAAAATTCTCCCATCTTAACCTTGATGCACTCAGGAAAATAGCCACACAGAATTTAGTCAAGGGAATTTCGGATCTAAAATTTGAAAAAGATCATCTTTGCTCCGCATGTGAGCTGGGAAAGCTTAAACGGGCCTCACATAAAACCAAATCAGAAACCTCATGCACCAAGCCCTTGGATATGCTTCACATAGACCTCTGTGGGCCGATATCAACCCAAAGTCTCTCTGGAAAGAAGTATATGATGGTATTGGTCGATGAATACTCCAGATACACTTGGGTTGATTTCGTAAAGAAGAAGTCAGATGTTCCAGACGTACTCATTGGAGTGATGAAAAGGCTACAAGTCGTTCTACAACAAAAGTTAGTAAAGGTTCGTAGAGATAATGGAACTGAGTTCAAAAATGCCACAATCGATGACTATCTCTGTAGTGAAGGCATTACTCAAAACTTTTCATCAGCAAGAACTCCACAGCAAAATGGAGTAGTAGAACGACGAAATCGAACCCTTGTGGAAGCAGCAAGGACCATGCTCGCTTCATCGGAGTTCCCAATCACATTCTGGGCTGAAGCTATTTCCACGGCATGCTTCACCCAGAATCGATCAATCATCGACAAGAGACACCAGAAAAACCCATATGAGCTCATCAGCCAAAGAAGGCCAAACGTCAAATATTTTCATGTCTTTGAGTGAATATGCTTTGTACTCAACGATAGAGAAAATCTTGGCAAGTTTGACAAAAAAGCCGATGAGGGAGTCTTTCTGGGCTATTCTCAAACCGCTAAAGCCTACACAGTCTACATCAAAAGGACTTGAATTGTTATTGAAAGCATCAACGTATCCTTCGATGAATCTACCCCAATGACTTCTGGACACAACAGTTTAGAACTCGGACTTTAAAGAAGAGCATCTGATTCATCACTTAGCAAACCCAATGAATCAGAGTTAGCACAATTGCTTGAAGACATCTTCGATGACGAAGTAATTGCTGGACATGAGCCTAATGCAAAATCCATCTCCAGAACAATGATGAACATGCAGTCTCCAATGCTGAAGGTACATCTCTCACAGAAGCTTATGTTACTTCACCATCTACTTCTCATGTATCTTCAGATCATGATCAAGAACAAGAGTCTAACTCTAGAGATGATCTCGTTGAGGGGGAGCAAGCAGTTGCATCAGCTGATGAAGGACTGCATCCTGTTGCTTCAGAACCTCATTCAAGCACCAAGTGGACAAAAGATCACTCACACCACCAAATCATTGGTGATCCAACCTCTGGTGTCAAAACGAGATATGCCACAGCAAATGAATGCCTCTTCTCCAACTTTCTAAGCATGATAGAACCAAAGAAGATTTTTGAAACCCTACAAGAACCAAACTGGATAGATGCAATGCAAGAAGAATTACTCTAGTTTGAACGAAACAAAGTATGGTCCCTTATGCCTCTACCCAAAGGGAAGACGGCCATTGGAACCAAATGGGTCTTCCGGAACAAGAAGGACAAAGATGGCATCGGAATAAGGAACAAGGCCAGGCTTGTTGCAAAAGGTTATCGCAAGGAAGAAGGAATTGATTACGATGAGAGATTCGCTCCCGTCACAAGACTTGAAGCCATCCGAATGTTCTTAGCCTATGCAGCACATAAAGGTTTTAAAGTCTTTCAGATGGATGTCAAGTCTGTCTTTCTAAATGGCAAACTTCAAGAAGAAGTTTACGTGCAACAGCCACCTGGGTTCGAAGATCCACAACATCCAGACTACGTCTACTTTCTGGATAAAGCTCTCTATGGGCTGAAGCAAGCACCCAGAGCCTGGTATGGAACTCTATCTACCTTCCTCATCGACATTGGATTCGAAAAAGGTACAATCGATACAACCCTTTTTCTCAAGAAGCATAAAGGTAACATTTTACTTGTTCAAATATATGTGGACGATATGATATTTGGTTCTACAAATGCAAAACATTGTGAAAAATTCTCAGAGTTGATGAAAAGCAAATTTTAGATGAGTACGATGGGAGAACTTAATTTCTTCCTTAGTCTTCAAATAAAACAAACTTCAGAAGGAATTTTCATCAATCAGTCCAAATATGTGACTGACCTTCTGAAGAAATACTCTCTCTCAAATTCAGGAGTTAGTCATCCAAGGCCTATCAATCATGCAATCCAACATTTCATCGATGAATTCTTTTATTGATGTTCAACCAGAGCCCCTCTGGTTCCCCACCCAATGTGTCATGGTCAACTAGAACACCTCTGGTACCACGACAAAATATATTTCATTCACAAAACGCATATTAGGTGCAAAACTCTTTTAAAAGATTATACAAATTGCAGCTTTTGTGACTAAAAACTATACAACATGAGTTTTTAGAAGATCAAAACTTCGTAATTAGTATTAATCTTCCAATTAGATGGGATTTTAAATTTAAATTGTTTTTGGATACATATTTCTCAAGATATTATTTGAAATAACTTCTTATTTCAAATAATCCATACGTCATCCTAACACGCGCCTGACACCATATACAGCCTGTTCCCCATACACCCTTTCAACTTTCCCCTTCCCTAACCCCGCCTTGACACTTGTCCCCCAACATTAGTGGCACGTACAATCAAGACGGCTCACGATTTCCGAATCAAATCGTCAATTACCAAACCACCAAAACTTTTCATGATTATTTCATTATAATAATCAAGAAACCGTTTCCAATTCCCCCCACCCCACCCCCCCCACCCCACCCCCCACCATCTCTCCACCTATAAATACCTTTCTTCTACCTTCATTACCTCTTTACTGTCACACCCCGCTAAAGCGGAAACACAGAATGCTAACNACCCCCCACCATCTCTCCACCTATAAATACCTTTCTTCTACCTTCATTACCTCTTTACGTTTACTAAAACCTGCAAATAGAATTTGACTAACAAAAACCGGCAACTTCCACAACAATGGCCTCCTCCGCCTCCCACGAATTGAACAACAATGACAGTAGTGTCCAATCCACCGGCGCCAACAGCCCCGCTATCGTGTTCCTTCCCATGAAACCAAACAACCACGCTATTGAACTAAGAAACACACTGTTCGATGACCGATTTGCAGTCATGATCGAGTTCTTCAAGAACTGTATTCTCCTTCCCGCCTTGACCCTTGCTGACACCGGCGTACCACTAAAGTACGTCCAACAGTACTGGCAAACATATGAGTTCCACCCCGACAGCCATGGAATCATAGGGGACATGGATACCCCAAACGATATGATATGCTCACTCAAAATATCGCGGGCTAAAGTTTCTCGAGTACTGTGCATTCCCACTCGACGGGAGCTTGGAATTGTAGAATATGACGAACCACCCACCACCGACGACATCCTCCGCTTCATTAAAATGCTAGGTTACAATCGTGACCTACGCAACGTCTCAGACTTCAAATGCCAATTCCTCCCGTCGATGTGGAACATGTTTTTCTCCATCCTCAACAGGGCCTTGACATGCAAGCTAGGGTCATTGGACCAAGGGAATATCAACATCATGACAATCATGTATGGGTTGTTCTTCAACCTCAACCTTGACTACGCTTTCCTCATCTACAATGAGATTCATTCGGCGGTGGTCAAGAAATGCGAACTCTAAGCCACTGGCAAGCCTTTATTTGCGGTTCTCTTCCCTCGTTTCCTCGCCCTCTTCATTGGGGACGCAAGGAGGGTTACACCATCAACCGCCCACTCTCAAGGGCTATGCTCAATGTCATTCCATCGACATCTGAGATACGCCATACCTATGAACGCTTTATGATGTCCCAAGAACCGACGGCAGCTACCCCAGAGTGACTAGAGCCATCCCCCGAACCAAGCGAGGGAGCACATGAGACATCTTCATCGGATGATGAAGATGATGATGATGATGATGATACTACTCATCGTCCCTCCCCCGAACCTACTCATACAATTCCTCCACCCACTACCCAAAGGGCAACCACATCATCTACCCCTGGCGATCAAAGCCACGGGGGTATTGAACAAGGACGACCCAGTCCAATCCCAACCCCAACCAGCCATCTAGAGGCCATTCTTCAGGCATATGGAGATGAATCAGCCGAGGAACCCCATATTCCATCACCCCTCTACCAACAGAGAGGTGATGAAGATAATAGAGTCCCTTCGTCTCAGGGCTCAACACAACCAATCACACACATAGAAGCATGTGTTGCTTCTGACATTGAATAACCCCAAGATTGTTCAGCACGATCTTCCTTTCATGCACATCCCCCTTCGATATTTGATCTACGGAAGGGGACACACATTCGCTTCACTTACCCGGCCTCTGAAGCCGAGGAAGTGGAAGCTGATATCGCAATATCACGAGATAACTCCTCTCTTGAGGGCTATCAAGGACATAATAGAAGTCCTTCTAGGCCCACATTTTCACAAGGCCAAGAAGGCGCCTCCAGAGCAGAGGCCCAACCTGTAGCATCCGTTGCTGCAGCGGTTACCCCCATTGCAGACCTGGTCACAAAGGCCGAGTTCCAAGCCTTTGTTGATTCAGTTATGCGGTCCTTAGAAGATCTTAAACTCATCATTCAAAGGATTGTTGACAACTCACCCTCAATCGATAACACCGACCTTCAACAATCCCTTGCAATACTTCAACGCCACCTCTCCCAAAATGAAACCTAAACCCGAGACAATACCACACATCTCCAAATGCTCCAACAAACCATCACCAACACCACAACACCGCATCCTCCCTTGCCACCCAAAGAAACCAAATACTCATCCACTCCATCGCCACCCTCACGGCCCAGGCAACTGAGGCCGATGAGAACCTTACCTACATCATCACCCAACTACAAACCATCCTCCAAAACCTTAACACCCTACCAACCTCCATCATCTCCCAAATTCCTCAACATGCCCCACCTCCATCCACTTCATCTATCAATGAAACCCTTGCCACCCTTACCCACCAAATGGCAACCATCCAAACCACCCTCACCTAACTCCCCGCCATAATATTAGCCCAAATCCCCCAACCTACTCCACCTGAACCTCCCTCTGCAGGCCCATCCTTTGATGAAGCCTTCTCCACATTCACTGCAGAGGTGAGAAATCTCATCACCAACCTTCCCATCCCTCCATCTACATCCACCACCACCTCCTCATCCTCAACCACAGAGTTCGCAACCAGAGCCGATCTGAGGGCTCTGTCCAAGGCACTTGTCTCATCTTTCAATGAGATAAGTGCCAAATTCATTCATCGTGCCATTCATCCAACCAAGGTTTTCTCCCAGAACCTGGCCGATGAACAAAGGCACACCACTTCTCTCCTTTAAACGATGGAGGAGAGCCGACGACAGGCAGTCCTAAAGGTGTATCTTGCGTTCTTTAGGAAGGACAAAAAGAAGAAGGAGAGCAGAGTATCTTGCTTCAGCAGCCGCCAACACAAGAGGCCACGACATAAAGACCAAGACCCCAATTATGAAGGTCTTGGACCTCATGAGAGGGAGACACAGGCCGCGGCTGTACAACAAACGGAATCCGCTACACCACCACCACCACCACCATCACAAACACCACCACCCTCAACCGAAGGAACCCACGCAAGGGAACCAGAGGCTCTGCCCTCTGAAGATGTACAAAATGTACATGTTCCCCTCGCTACAACCCTAGAACCCATCGTGTTGAGTTCCTCAACCGATGAAAACCCAACCTCCGCACCTTTGACTCCATCACCTACACCAAACCTACCCTTGACTCCTTCACCAACTCCTTGCACCATAGAACCCTTCACCACCTTATCCTTACAACCAGAACCAATAATAATCCAACCTTCATCACCCCAACAACCTCAAACCCAAACCAAACCCCATGAACCAGAAAGCACCCAAACCGAACCCAATGAACCATAACCAACCCAAGCCGAATCAACCCAACAAGAAACCATATCTTCACCAACACATACACAACCCTCAACCCAACCACTCGTGGTGCAAGCGGATATTCCCTCTTTGTCAAGGCAACCTCCGCAGAGCCTGATCGATGAAATTATACAGAATATGGAGTCGCTGCGGAGATGTCCATAGTTGCCACCTAGGGAACCCATTATGATGGAAAATATCCATCAACACTTGTATCACGACCGTGATGAAAGTTTGACCATCAATCCTCTGGTTTTATCGCCAGAGTCCATGGACCTTCTACACCATAGGTTTATTAGACAGACCACCCAAGCACCCTAGGCTGTCTTCTCAAACGATGGGATAAGGAGGGTCATGGATCTAAAAGTGAGGACCTTCGCCAATAGAGCCATACGATACATCGAGTTCAACAAAAATGACCTCATCAACCTCAATCCCTATGACTTGATCAAGCTTTATGCATACACGGCTCAGCGAAAGGATCACGACTTCAGATTTGGGATGGCAAACAGAGCGGTGGTGAAGACAATGGAGACCCTAGTAAACCATCGAGCCAAGAGTGATTTTGAAATTGCTCTTCGCTTATGCAACAAAAGACTCTCCTGCACTCCAACAAATGAAGACTTCTCAGGCCTGTAGGAGAAGAGATCTGCCTCAGTTTTAACTCAACCCGAGCTTGGACTTGTTTACAAGAATGAGTTCGGGGCAAAGAAATTCTTCAGACTAACTGAGGCATTCAAGTATTCAACGGATACACTTGAATGGTTTCAGAAAGTCATCAGAGAAAGACTTGGTAGAAATCACGTTCCAAGAGAAGAAGGGATTCAACTCATAAATGAGATATCGACAGTCATCGGCTATCGAAGACTGCTTCTGCGCTTCAAAGATATATTTCAAGATAGATCATGATGAGTTGTAAACTTTTGCCTTAAAATGATGTCTTTTGTTTCCAGTGTTGTAAGAATTTCGTCATCCAATGAAAATTTGGAATTTGATGTTTTTCTAGTCTTTGTTCTTCATAATTGTTTCTAGATTAGTCTATGTTTGTTCTTTCATTATTTAGGGGGAGATTGTTAAACCCTATAATTCATAAAGTGAAAAAGTAATGAAAAACAATAAGTGATGAAGAACCAGAAGACCGATGAAGACATCAAGGCATAATTGGCTAAGTATGGAGAACAACCAGAGGGTCGATGGACAACGAGGGATGCGATGGAAAGAGCATCTTCATCGCCCCTCTAGTCAATAACACTTAGAGAATTCTTCATAAATTCATCCAGAGGCATACGATGAATATTTAAAGATAAGGATGATTCATTATACCATAGTAGACAGCTAGAGATGACAAGTCGACAGCTACACTTCAAGTTTATCTTAATATTAAAGCTTATCAATAGTTTAGATAAGCATTATCTGTTAATAGAAGATTAGCTAAAAAGTCTCATTAGATAGTTATGTTCTAATTAGCTTACTAGTATAAATAGGTGATTAGGCCTATTGTACTTAATGTCTCTTTTACGTTTTTCTTATCAATAAAGTGAAACCTTTGACGYTVARGACTGTTCTTTATTGTTTATAATTCATTCTTGAGTGTTCATCACTTTCTCCATTAAAACACTATAATTTGGTTATTCTTAACTAGATTATTAGTGTTATTGAGAGATCTGGGATCAACATAATTGTACTTCACACTCTTTTCTTATAGTGTCCAAAACTCTCTCAAATTCACTAACCTTAACTAATAAATCTTTTTCAGATTTTTCTCTCAAAGCTTTATTTTCTCTCAAAACAAAATACCAGAAAAACACAAAAACTGTTGAGAACTCAAATAATCAGCGAAAATTGTAGAAAATCAGTGAAAACGGTCAAAAACTATTTAAACCAGTTAAAAACTGTTAAAACAGTAAAAAACAGTTGAAACTGATAAGAAACAGCTTACGCGACGCAAAACAATTCAAGAATTTTCAAACAGTTCAAAAACAATACAAAAACAGTTCAAGAACAGTAAAATCCTCAAAATTTAACAAATCCGGATGAAAGGTTGGAAAATTGACTAACTCTTTTAAGCGAGTTACAAATCCGGATAGGTAGGTGAGCAAATAACCTCTAATCCGGACAAGATGTTATGCGGGGAAATTTAAGTTGCTTGACCATGGAACCTGTAATTCGGACACGGGTATTGGACGATGTGAGGAGATCGCTGACCGAGAAACACACAATCCGGACAAGGCAGTGTCTGGATTTGGCTTCAAGAAAATTAAGATCGTGACTAAGTATTATCGAGGTTGGAATCCGGGTGACTTGAGCGAGGTATACACATCCGGGAGAGCCATTGTCCGAGGAATGCCTAATCCAGACAAGGAGGTTAAGCGAGGCTGGCCAAGGAAGCACTAAATCGGACAAGACAGTGTCCGAGTTAACTCAAGTCCGAGCAAGACTTGTACGAGGAGTCCTTATCTTGATAAACTACTTCCTAATCTGCCTAAGCCTTGTCCGAGGTAACACCTAAATCGGATAAAGCAGAATCCATGAAAGGCTGCAAAAATGGCTAAGTCCTTAAAGTCCTTGAGCGAGGTAGCACAACCGATCAAGCTAAGCGATTTAATAATCCGGTCAAGCCAGACGATTTAGTAATTCGGCTATCCTGTTAGAAATATCGCTAAGTCTTAAATCGGCTGGCACTACAAGCGATGAAAAAGAAATCCAATCAAGTCTCTTAAACGACTTAGGCAAATCAGGTTACTAACATGAGATTTTGGCTAAGTCTTAAATCGTGTAAAGCATCCAGCAATGTAAAGAGGAATCCGGTCAAACCTAAATATACTCTTTGAGCGATTTAAATAAATCTGAGCAACAATCACCAAAAACACAAACATTTTCTACTTTTTCATCCAAAAATAGATCAAAAACTGACTTTTTGAAGAACTTTTTCAAGAACACAAAAATTTTAACAAATCTCGATAACTAATGATCAGAACACAAATCTTTGTGAATAACAAAGATTCACAAAGCAAATACGCATACCCTGATCATCTTTTTAATACCAAAACTCAAATAATTTAAAAAATTTTGGATCAAAGTCTTGAAAATTTTTAAGAACACTTTGAAGAAAGGATGAACAGTAGAAGAAATTCCTGAAATATCTACAAAAATTATTGTTAGACCCCAAACCTGTAAAAGTGTAAGTAAGAAGTGTCTTGCTCTAGTCAATAGGACTTAGTCTATAGAAGCTGTCTGACTAAGAGCTCTCATATAGAGGATCAAGGACCAGAGCTCTTACTCAGAGTGAAGGTTCACTTCATATAGAGCTTGCACTCTATCTCCGTGAACGTTCAAGTCTTGTGCGCCAAAAAACATAAGCGCTTGACTCAAAGCAACAACTCCAAGACCCAGAGCCTCTGCATAGTACATGCAGAGGTACTGTATGCTCACGTAGAGCTGCTGTGTTAGGACTGAAAATCAGTCAAAATTGTATTTGTCTTGAAAGTTAAATATTGTCTGTAATTGTAAAAGTCATCGTGTTTGACTTTTCTTAAACAAGTTTGACTTTGACTACGTTTAGAAGTTTGACCCTATAAATAGGGTGATGTCTTTGTAATTGTTAGGAGAGAGCTTCATTTGTAAGATTCTGATTACGTAATAGAGAGTTCACAAAGTTTTGAATGTTTGACTTTTTCTCTCTATTCTCATCTTATATGTTCTTGAAGTTCTTGATATTAATTCTCAAATCTGCCATGTTTGTGAAGCTTTCATGAAGATTGATCATTAAAGGGGACTATCATGTTGGCTACCCTTTTCATGGAAAGCGTACATTAGCCCAGACATTCTCGCAAAGCATCTAACAGATTCAAGGTGGCTTGACCAAGTCTGCTCTGCTATTCGTGGGAAGTCAAAGATAAGGATGTAGACAAGTCAGGTCAGAGTTCCACGCCTTTTTTGTAGCATAGTTTGTTAGACCTAGGCGTATATAAGGAGGCCTCCGCCTCAGGTTCACTCACTTGAAGGAGCCGACTTATACTATAAGCAAATTCTTGTGAGATTACTTTTGTTCTTTAATTATTCATTATCTTCAATAAAAGCATTCGGTTATTCAAAGTGTTATTTACTGTTTTACGTTTTTCTTTGAATATCTTGTTTAATCAATAAAATATTTGCTGTTCTTGATTCTTATTTTATGCAAACTATATTTCTGTAGAGTAAGAGTATATGGGATCCAACAATTGGTATCAGAGTCTGCAAATCAAATCAATTGATTAGTCGATCAATATCCAACCGGATAACACTCTTAATTTTCTTTTCATTATTCGTTTTTTGAAAGATCTATCACTCATACTTTTCAATATTAAAAACGTTTGCTTTTGATTAATCCGAAAATCGTTCTTCAGTCGAACTTCCTTCTTGTCAAATTTTTTTTAATTCAAAATGTCGTCTTCTCAATCATGGAACTCCATGTATAGTGTCGGATCCTTAACAAAACCTTCGACTCTCATTAGGAAAGAATATCCCCAATGGAAGATCCGGATGGCCAACTTCTACGAGGGTCTTGACCTAGAATTATATGAATCAATTTTAAATGGCCCATACGTCCCTCCTACCGTCATTCCTAGGATTCCTGCTAGTGGTGATACAGTTGAGGTACCTGCCATGTGAGTTCCCAAACTTCGTCGCGACTGGAACGATGAAGATAAACTAAGAGTGGAGGTGGATCAAAAGGCCAAACGACTTTTGATCATGGCACTTCCCAACGAAATCTTTCAGTCACTAGATGCATGCGACTCGGCAAAGGATTTGTGGGATCAACTAGCCAACCAGTTGGAAGGAGGAAAAGATGAAGAAGAATCATCGTGCCCAGTGCCTCAATAAATACAACAGCTTCCTGGAACTTCCTGATGAGTCTTTAGAACAGTCTTATCATCGCTTCAACACATTGATCAACAAATGTCGCAAGTGTGACGTGATCAGAACTCAAGAGGAGAACAACGTGCTCTTCTTGAAAAGATTGAACGCTGAATGGGGTAATCTGACGATGTCCCTCCAAGCAAACCAGAATCTTGAGGAATGGACTCTGCATGACATATATGGGATGCTACAAGCACAAGAACAAGAGGCGCAGAAGACGAAGGTCGTTCTGGGTGGACCTCTGGCTCTTGTCTCTGAGTCAAAAGAGATAGGAACATGCCAACCACATAGAGAACGACGACCCAGAGAAGAAAGGAGGAAAGGAAAGAAGGCTCTCATCTTGGAGAGTGATGATGATACAGACAGAGCATCTAGAGCTAAAGACGACGACATCAATGCCTTTGCGAAATCCTTGGCCTTGATCACCAAGGAATTCCAAAAGAATTTTGGAAAGAAAGTCTTCGACAGAATAGGAAGACAGAACGACCGTAGCCGAGAGAAGCCTTTTGATGGAAGGAACCCTCCTTCTGTCCCAACAAGAAGAAGGAACAACAGTCGAAATAGAAGAAGCAAGGCATCCGATGTTTCAGATGTGGAAAGATGGGACACTACTCCAAAGAGTGCAGAGGCCCTCTTGTGAAAATGAACTGTACTACAAAAATAAGTACAAGTATAATCGATCACAAAGGAGTCTCATGGCAGAATAAGAGAATTGGATCTCTGACTCCTCATCTGATGAAGAAGATCAAGCCAATTTATGTGGAATGGCTGTCGAGAATGAGTCTGGATCTAACTCTGACTCCCAGGTATGTTCTATCTCTGGTTATTCTCACTCTGACCTAGAAGAAAGCATCTCTGCTTTAACAAACAATTTTGCCAATCTACAACAAAAGCTCTCTCTCGAAAAATCTAAACGAAAATCCTTGGAAAAGGAAAAATTATTTTTTGAACGAGAGACAGAGCTACTGGCTGTAAAAAAACAAGAGTTATCAGTGAAAAATGAAAAACTTTTACAAACAAAACAATCCACTAAAACGAGTCTTAAAACATAATGCTTAGAATTAAAAGAGGCTATAAACAAAAAGGATACAGAGCTTATAGAAAAAGAGAGAGACATACTAAACTATGAGGCCCTAAAAGACTATTTTCAAAAGGAAAGGGAGTTCCTACACCAAAGCCTACAAAGAAAAGAGCTCTTGATTAAGAAATATCAAGATGCTCAGCAGGTGTATGAAAAAGTTAACTCTCAATAGGATAAAGCAGGGATAGGTTATATAGACCTAGACCTCACCTGGAAGAGGAAAAACACTCTTGAATCCTTGTTTAGGTTGGGCGAAAAATAGAAACCAGATTTTCCTATTTTACAAACAACCTCACCATTTAAGAGATGTAAGCTTGAAAGCGGAGCCAGAACCCCCAAGTCAAAAATCAAAAATATCTCTTACTCTCCAAAATATGTGCAACAAGTTGATTTAAAATGCATACAGAAGACAAATAAGATTTTTGTTTTGGCTCTACAAATCTTGAACATCTCAAGACTGAAAGTGAGAGTGCCAAACCTGAACCAGATGAAATCAAGAGTTCATCCACAGGTGATTCTCTTAAAACTCAGAATTCGAAATTGATAGATGGCTTCACAGAATCGATAAACCAGGTCTTTGAGCAAGACTTGCTTGAGGCCTTGAACTATCTTCCTAAAAGTCATACAGATTTTTCTGAGCGTAACTCCTCGGATAATTTTGAATGTCCATTAAAACAAAAGACGGACGAAGCTTGTAGTTCATGCATGCAAGAACCTCAGCTTCTTAATGATACCTCTATATCTTAACATTCACACAAGGATTTTCTTGACTCTGACTCTGAGTCAGAGGTGAACTCGTTTGAAGAGCAAGTTAAGACAGAAGTCTTTGCCAAAGAACACGAGGTTGCAAAACCTTCTTCTGAGAAAAATATTCTCCTAGGTTCTGGTCTTGCAAGAGTATCGACAAATGTTAAATCCGCTCCTAAGTTTGAATACAGGGTAAAGAGTGCATAGTCAGTTTCTTCTTCTTCAAAGAGATCAAATTCAAAATCTAAACCAACTAAATTCACTCTGGAACAGAAGGGAAAATCTGCTGCTTACTCTAACTTTAGTTCCTTTGTCTCAGAGAGGCCTCTGAAGGCTAAAGGAGTAGGAAAGAAGAAATCAGAGAAACAATCAGATCTAGATAGGAAGTTTGCTAGAACTACTAATGCTAGGAATGATTGTAATAATTTATTCTTTAAAGTTAATAAATCATTTTGTCATTCAAAATGTTTTCATAATTGTGAATGTATTTCCCTGTTGCTGAAATTAAAACAGCATTTCTTTGACCCTAACTGTCTACTCTTTGGATCATCAAAGTCTAAATCTACAAGGACCAAGAATAGAAAGAAGGCTCCTAAAGTCAAGTCTATTAATTCAGGTCAAGAGACGAAGCCTCTTCCCAAGCTTAAAAAGCAATCCTCTATCCCTAATCATCGAGGACACATTATGAAATGGGTACGTAAATTCCTATAATTTATTTTTGCAGAAGCCGCATGTGAACATTTGGTATCTTGACTCCGGATGCTCAAGACACATGGCCGGTAATAAGAGGTTGCTCTCCTCATACAGAGAAAAGATTGGAGGAAAAGTAACCTTTAGGGATTATAAACAAGGAGAAATTAAGGGATATGTGGATCTACTACAAGGTTAGGTCTATGTCTCTAAGGTTGCTTATGTATCTGGGGTTAAACATAATCTTTCGAGCATAAGTCAACTATGTGATTCTGGCTATAATGTCAAGTTCCAAAAGGAAGCTTGCTCAATTATGTCAGAATCAGGTCAGGAGTTGTTAAGAGCTAAGAGAAAAGGCAATCTATATCTCATGAACTTCTTACCCAGAGACAACTCAAAGACTCTCTGTCTCGTGTCTCGCAAAAGTGAAGAAGCTTGGCTCTGGCATCACAAGTTGTGGCATCTCAATTTTCAAAATTTAGAGAAGCTTGTGATGCATAATTTGGTTGACGGACTTCCTGCCATAAAGTTCGAAAATGACCATCTCTGCTCTGCGAGTGAAAATGGGAAAGCTCAAAAGAGCATCCCATAAAACTAAGACAGATGTATCCTGCTTCAGACCTCTGCACATGCTTCATGTAGATCTTTGTGGTCCAATCGCTGTGTAGAGCTTGTCTGGTAAGAAGTATATCTTAGACTTAATTGATGAATACTCACGATATACTTGGATTGAGTTTGTAACGCAGAAATCAGAAGTACCAGAACTGCTAATAAAATTAATGATCAAGATTCAAGTACTTCTACAAAGCAAAATTCAGAAGCTGAGAAGTGATAATGGGACAGAGTTCAAAAACTCCAAGATCGATGCGTACTTGGATACAGAGGGAATAACTCAGAACTTCTCTGCATCAAGGACACCACAACAAAATGGTGTCGTAGAAAGAAAGAATAGAACCATGGTCGAAGCTGCACGCACCATGCTAGCCAACTCTGGTCTTCCAACCCATTTTTGGGCAGAAGCAATCTCTACTGCCTGCTTCATTCAAAATAGAGCAACGGTGGTTAAGAGACACATGAAGACGCCTTCGAACTAATAAACCAAAGATAACGTCAAATTTTTACATGTTTTTGGCTGCAGATGCTTCTTTCTAAATGATCGAGATTAAGTTGACAAGTTCGACAAAAAAGCTGATGAAGGCAAGTTCCTGGTTATTCAACAAAAGCCAAGGCATATAGAGTCGTCAACCAACGAACCAAGACGATGATGGAAAGCATCAACGTCTCATTCGACGATAAAGAACTAATGACTTCAGAGTAGCTCAGCTCTAGACTCAATCTTAATCAAAAGACTTCCAAATCTCAAATGAAGTCAAGGGAATTGGAACTCAGGCTCCTATTTGAAGTATTCTATGGTGACGAAGACATCTCTATACATACACCAAGAGATTAATTTGCAAGTGTGAGTGAAGGATCACAAATAACAAGCACATCTGACTCTGGTCCTTCATACACCTCTGTTTCCTCTGAAGATCACATCAATCCACAACCAAAGCAAACAAGCTCTGCATCACCATCAACGAGCTCAATGCCAAACATCCCCATGGAACGTGATCAAACGTCTCCCACTTCTCTAACTGTTCCAAGAACAAAATGGACAAAGGATCATCATACTCACCAGATCATTGGTGAACCTTCAAGTGACGCAAAGACACGGGCTGCCACAGCTAATGAATGCTTATTTGTAAACTTCCTTAGTATGGTAGAGCCTAAGAAAGTGCATGAAGCCCTACAAGATCCTAGTTGGGTTGATGCCATGCAACAAGAGCTCCAACAATTCAAAAGAAATAAGATATGGACTCTTGTGCCTTTGCCATAGGATAAAATTGCAATTGGTTGTAAATGGGTTTTCAGGGACATGAAGGTTGAGGATGGGATCGTGGTAAGGATTAAAGCTAGGCTTGTAGCAAAAGGCTATTGCCAGGATGAAGGCATAGACTATGACGAGACCTTTGCGCTAGTAGCAAGGTTGGAAGCTATACGCTTGTTCTTAGCCTTCTCTGCACATAAAGGATTCCGAGTCTATCAAATGGACGTAAAGTCAGCCTTCTTGAATGGTAGGCTGAAAGAGGAAGTCTACGTTCAACAACCTCCGGGGTTTGAAATCTCCACACATCCAGAGTATGTCTACTTCTTAGACAAAGCTATGTATGGACTTAAGCAAGCACCTCGAGCCTGGTATGAACGTCTCTCGTCTTTCCTCTTATCTAATGATTTTGAAAAAGATAAAATCGATACAACCTTGTTTATTAAGAGGTATAAAGGTGAGATGTTCTTAGTACAGATATATGTAGACAACATCATCTTTGGTTCAATAAACCAGAGGCATTGTGATAAGTTCTCTGCGTTAATGAAGAGCTATTTTGAAATGAGCATGATGGGAGAATTGACCTTCTTCCTCGACTTGCAAGTAAAACAGAGGGAGAATGTTATCTTCAGTAGTCAAGCTAAGTATGTCTCTGACATATTAAAGAAGTACCAACTCCACAACTCTTCCACCATGAGAACACCAATCACTACAGGTACTAAGCTTGACACAGATCCATCTGGAAAACCGGTGGATGTTAAGACTTACCGTGGAATGATTGGATCACTACTATACCTCACGGCTAGCAGACCAGACATTATGTTTGCCACCTGTCTCTATGCCCGTTTTCAAGCAAATCCAAAGGAGTCTCACCTTTCGACTGTCAAAAGATTCTTTCGATACCTTAAAGGGACTCAATTTTTGGATCTTTGGTATCCAAAGCATTCTGGTCTCGATCTTATTGTGTACACAGATTCTGATCATGCAGGGTGTAAACTCGATCGAAAGAGTACATCAGGGAGCTGCCAATTACTTGGGGACAAACTCATAAGCTGGACCTCGAAGAAGCAGAACTGTGTCTCTACTTCCACAGCTAAAACAGAGTATGTAGCTGCAGCCAGTTGCTGTTCCCAAGTGATATGGATGAAGACTCAACTGAAAGACTATGGCGTAAAGTTTGAGAAGATTCCAATTCTGTGTGACTCAGAAAGTGCTATTACAATCACAGCTAACCCTGTGCAACACTCAAAAACAAAGCACATCGATGTTCGATACCATTTCATAAAGGACCATGTAGAGAAAGGTATGATTGAAATGTTCTTTGTATGTACAGATTTACAACTTGCTGACATCTTTACAAAAGCTCTTGATGAAAAGAGATTCAGTCTTCTAGTTAGCAACTTGGGTATGCTAAATCTCATAAACTAAACCAGAGCCTCTGTATGCACTATACAGAGCCTCTACATCCCTTTATGCATACCTCTGTCTTCATTTTTATTGGTCCATGAGAAAGAGCCTCTGCCTAGTTCATGTAGAGTCTCTTACTCAAGTCCTAGTTCTTTTGTGATACAGAGCCTCTATACAGTACATACAGAGCCTTTGTACCTTGATTATTATACATATACTCTACTTATCAAAAATGATCCAAGCATAGTTCAAGGGGGAGAAAATATGAATAGCTCAATCCAAGGGGGACCACAAGATCACATACAGAGCCTTTGTATGTACTATACAGAGCCTCTACTTCAAAACTTTTCATGATTATAGGACAGAGCCTCTGTATGCACTATACAGAGCCTCTGCCTCTAAACATAACCAAATTTTCTCCAAAAGACATATATAGTCCAATCACGAATCTCTGTCAGAGATCATATGGTATGTTTTCTTTTGCATGTAGTCCTATGGTTCTCAACAACACCTCTACCTCTTTAACCAGAGCTTCTACACTTGGAATTTTTTTAAATTAAAATACATTTTTTATTAAGAAGGCGTAAAGTTTCTTTTATTTATTTAATAAAAGTTATCACTCACTTTAAGCGTCACCGCCTGTGAGCTTATCTTTTCAAACGTGGGAAGCGCTATTTGCAGTTGACACTCCACCTGGCGCATCCTTTTGTTCGTGTCCAAAGGATCAAAGCAAGTATGGATGCCATGTTCAACCCAACACCCCTCGACAAACCCATCAAGGAAAAGGCAGATAGCAAGGAGATCTACAAATTCCTCTACAACCTAAAGGAAGAGATACCGATCAAGAAGATCAGTCTCAATCCTATGGTTCAAGAGCACATTAGGCAGAGATTTCTCGATTGCTATACTCAACCAATCACTGCTGTCTTTTGTGTTGATGGAATAAAACAAGTCCTGGACATAAAGAGGCACACCTTTGTGCACAATAAGATCATGTTCTACAAGTACACAGTTGAAAGGACTCATGGACGGATATGTAGGTTCACAGATTGTCACCTCATTAATCTAAATCCATGGGATCTTCTTCATCTATACTACTTTGCAGATCACAAGAAGGACAAAGGTTTAAAGTTCGCCGTTGCCAAATCTGCCATTCGCCAAACAATGACAGATCTGCTTGATTTCAGAAGCAAGTTCGACTTCCAACTAGCTCTAGATCTAGGAGCGGATCAAATGATAGTGGCTGTTCCAAATGAAGAACTACACGACATCCACATCATCCCCTCCTGGACAGTTTTGGTAGAACCAGAATTAGGAGTGGTGTTTCGAAACGAGCACAAACAGAAGATCTTCTTTCGAGAAAGCCAAAATTACAAGTACTCCAACTCTACTATGCGCTATATAAGAGATAATCTGGTCAGGAGCAGAGACAACTCCTCTGGAACGAAGGAGCGAGCCAAGATAATCCTAAGGTCGATTTGAAATATGCTCGAGTTTCGTGAACTTCTTAGAAAGTTCATTAAACTTCAAAATGTTTAAGACCTCTTATCTTTTGTAAGTACATCCTTAGTTTTGTTTCAATGTAATTTCAATTTCCATCGTATTGTACTTCATTAGATAGTGAATGTAAACCAGAGGTTGTTTTTAACCTCTGTCTTCCTTTAGACTTTTGTTTCTCAAATCAAGTAAGATTCCTTCTCATTTACACTTAGGAGGATATTGTTAGACCCCAAACCTGTAAAAGTGTAAGTAAGAAGTGTCTTGCTCTAGTCAATAGGACTTAGTCTATAGAAGTTGTCTGGCAAATAGCTCTTACTCAGAGTGAAGGTTCACTTCATATAGAGCTCGCGCTCTATCTCCATGAACGTTGAAGTCTTGTGTGCCAAAAAGCATAAGCGCTTGACTCAAAGCAACTTCTATATGCTCATGCAGAGCTTCTGTATATACAGAGCCTCTTCATAGTACATGCAGAGCTTCTATATTCTCATGCAGAGCTGCTGGCTACCCTCTTCATTGAATGTGTGCGTTAGCCCAGACATTCTCGCAAAGTGTCTAAAAGATTCAAGGCGGCGTGACCAATTCTGCTCCACTATTCAAGGGAAGTCAAAGATAAGGATGCAGACAAGTCAGCTCAGAGTACCATGCCTTTTTTGTAGCATAGTTTACTAGACCTAGGCTTATATAAGGAGGCCTCCGCCTCAGGTTCACTCACTTTAAGGAGCCGACCTATACTATACGCAAATTCTTGTGAGATTACTTTTGTTCTTCAATTATTCATTATCTTCAATAAAAGCATTCGGTTATTCAAAGTGTTATTTACTGCTTTATGTTTTTCTTTGAATATCTTGTTTAATCAATAGAAATATTTGCTGTTCTTGATTCTTATTTTATGCAAAGAATATTTCTGTGGAGTAAGCGTATATGGGATCCAACAATTATGATTTCTTCACGAGTCAGAGCTGTCAATGTTTTTACTTGAGAACTCGCTTGTCTGACTGACCTCTTTTACTTGCTTACCAGATCTGACTTTATTTTTCTTTTTAGAAACAAAGGCCAAAGGATTAGTGACTTCCTTTTCCTTTTTCTTCTTTAAATCTCTGGCTTCTAAAACATCTTTCTCATTCTGTTTCAAAGTTTCATAAACCTTGTGAATATCTATATCAGATAAGGATTTATTAAATAGGATATGATTGGCATAAGGCTTCCACTCCGGTTGTAAATTGCTGAGGAATTTGTTTACTTCAATGATAGTTTTAGAAATTCCATTCTTTGTAAGTTCATTCAGCAATTTGGTTAGCCTTTCATACACATCATCAAGGCTCTCTCCTTCCCTAGCCTTGAATTCCTCATAACCAAAAATGTAGTTTATGATTTTTAATTGAGTTCCCACCTTAGAACCCCTCATCATCTTTTCTATTTGTTTCCACATGTTGTGACTAGAATTTTATGACTGTCAATACTTGTATAGATGTCATTGGTCAGTGCTTGCATCATGTAAGATTTGCACAACACATCAGCATGTGCTCTTGTAGCTTCCTGTCCAAAATATCTATCCTTTTCTTTAATCACCCTTTGAGCAGGTCTGCCTTGTTCAGGAATAGCAGGAGTTTCTCTCCAAAATACAGCTGGTCCTTCTAACAGTGATTTCATAATCATCTCTCCGTCTTTCACTCTTTCAATGAAGTTGAGAAATCTATCTTTATTGATTATAATCTCCTATGAACATAACTGATGGCTTGGTATCAGTACCAACTGCCATAGCTTCTCTCAAACTCATTTTATCTGATTAAGATGATATCGGATCTTCTGCAGTTCAAAATTTGATTTAAAGGATTAAAATTCAAAAATTAACTCAAAAAATCGCACACAGGAAATTTACACACATTCAACACTTAGAAAAAAATTGAACACTTAGATTTATCCGGATTAGAAGTCTGGACAAGTTTATCCGGATTAGATATCCGGACAACTGAGTTTGTCAACTCTAAGCAAATCACAAAGTTTATCCGGACAAATCAAACACTTAGTCAAAATATGCACAATTATCAAAACTCAATACGGACACATAAAGTCAACAAGTCAAACAAATGTAATACGATCAATGCAATATACGATCAAACAATCAATCCACTCAATTAACAAAGTCAAATTATTCAAATTGCTTGACAATAAAAGTCAAAGTCCGCACAAGTAAAGTCAAAGATAAAATCCGCACAAATATGGTCAAAGTCAAAGTCCGATCACAATTTAAATCGCACACACCACAATATGATGAAGATTAAATTGCGCACAATATCAATCGGATATACTAAATTGTACATTAAATCGTACGCTAAATCGTACAAGGTTAAAATCGATTTAACACTAAATCGGACACAACTACAAGTGATTTAACACTATATCGCACAGAGTGTTACCCGGATTACCACTAAATCGCACACCAAAAAATTCACAGATTCACCAAGTATTAAATCGCACAAAGCGTTATGCGATTTATCCTATATCGGTCAAGAGTTATACGATTTACCTTCAAACACAAACACAATTTTATCAAGAATTATGAACTTTTTGAAGAAGAGAAAGTTTTCGTAAACTCAAAACATCTGCCAAAAATGGTTCAAATCTTGATTAAAATTCAAAACCGTGTGAATCAAAGATGTTCAGTATGTAATCGCGAATCTAGTAGTCCAAATTTTAACAATTAATGTGACATTCGTCATTTTGAAGAGTCAGGTTAGCATTTTAATAGGGTTTCAATATTAAGAATTATAACTTATTAGGGTCTAGTCATATTCATTAGAAATCATTTGGCTTAGTTCCCAAATTTTAGTTTAGAAAACCTTGTTCCGACGGATAACGGATAAAGTAACTTATGTAATGCCAAATATATAAAAAATTCTCCTAAAATAATTAAAGTTGATTAATATAAAATTCAAATTAAAAATATAAAAGTCTCATTTGAATATACAAATAATTTTACAAAAATTAGAATTTTGATTTAATAATGAATAATTTTATCGGTATTTGATAAAAATGTATTTCAGTTAACTTTTAGTTGGGCTGTACTTTTTATAAGAAAATAAAAATAAGAATTTGGAGGTTTGGGCCGTGAATGGTCCGACCCCTTTATTCTCATATAAAAACCCCACTTCTTTTGAAATATTTCACTTTACCTTCATTTGTATTGCACTTTTTCTTTCACTAAACCTTTCGACTTCCACTCCACCCGAACCCATTTTTCAATATCTTCTTAGATTCTATAAATCTTGAAGAACATTCAAATCTTCAAGCAATAGCAAGCAAAAGGTAATAAGATTAGTTTTATTATCTTTGTAGTTTGTCATTAATGTTTTTAGTCTCTTTCATATTTCTGTCTTCCCTTCGAGCTCAAAGATTTTCTGGAAAATCTAAGATGTGGGGATTATTCATCAAAGATATGAAAATGTCTTCAAAATTATGATAATCCATGATCTATGAACTTAGAACTCAAGAAAATGGGTACAATGCATGTAGTATTTAACCAATAAAAGTGACAATCTGAATCTGACAGATTGATCACTAACATTTGTGCTGTCTGTATTTTCTAAAATAAGAGTCCAAAATATTTGAATCTTCTCCTGAAAAGTTAGATTAATGAGTTAAGTTTACAACTCAAGTGGAATCTTAGAAAAACATTAAGTTTAGACCTTGCATTTTGACTTCAGTTTTTAGACAATGCAATCTGCCCAGAGTGTTTGTTATGAGAAAATAAGTTGAACATTTGAAATCAGTAAAATATTTCTAAAATATGTGAAATTTGGACAGAAGTTGGTTTTGGCATAAAAGTTAAAAGTAAAATGATTTTTGGAAGGTTCCTTTGACAATGATTGGTGAAACCAAGATTTAAGGAATAGAAAATACATATAAGTCCAAATGGTAATTTTTTGTGCAAAAGATTTTTGATTTATTTATATACATAAATATTAGTCTATATTTAAGAACAATTAATAAGTATCAACAATAATCCTTAAAAAAACTTATTGGCATTACATAAGACATAAATTTTACTTTATCTCTATTGAAACTCGATAGATGATCTAACTGTTGGATTTCGGGCTGTTTAGGAAAGTAGGGCGGACGTTTGGAGCTCTAAACGTCATCAAAGTCTCAGATATTCCAGCAAACTTTTGAGTATTCACGGCCCCACTTTTACTGCTTTTATATTTTTAATTTGGGGGAAAAGCATGAAAATCTGCAAACTATGCTGTTTGGTTGTAAAACCGATGGACTAAAGAACTGTTTAGTCAAAACTTGTGAAATCATGAAAAACTGATTGTTAATGCACTAAGTATAAATGATAAATAGATGTACTTGAGAGTATATTTCAAAAAGTCCCCTTCCGTAAAAGCTACTTGTTAACTCGGGCACGTTCCCGGGCCGTGGTAATTGTGGATAATCACTATTGTGTTGACAGTCCCACCCAAAACTGGGTGCACATTACCTATGTTTTCATAGTCTACTCATATGTGCGAAAGGGCCACCACTGAAGTACTACTGATACGAACCGTGGTACCCCAGTGAGTATGCGGGCCACTTATGGTAGTTCGTAAATTAATGGGGCACATTGGTCAGGTAAGGCTCAATAGCGTCTCAAGTATTAAAGCATCGATGGAAATTTACATTTATAATGTGCATGTTAGGTATTAGTTTGCAAGAAGTGACTTATGCATTGTAAATATTTTGTGCATATGAAAACCCATGAACTCACCAACTCTTTGTAGTTGATGTCGTTTTATGTTTCATGTTTTTCAGAAAAATAAGTAAGAATAGAAGTTTGGAAGCACTTCACGAAAACACCAGTTCATAATCCTTTATAACTCCTTCTGGAAATGATGTTGTTTTCATCGTGAAYAGTAGAGTTATGAAAATTTGTAAATTTGTGGACTATGTAATTTAATGGTGTTATCTATTAATTGGAGCTATGAAATGCATACCTGTTACACCTCGTGTTTCCGCTTTAGCGGGGTGTGACAATTTACACTCAAAAATAAAGAGATTAGAGTAGAAAATATGAAATCCTATCAAGAACACGAAGAACACAAAATCCAAGCGATGAACAGTGACTAAAAATCCAGAAAATTCGTGCAAAAATTCCTCCAATTGTGTGTAATTATTCTATCAAATTGCTCCTTTTGTGCTCTGATACCAATTGTGAATCCCAACAATCAATCACAATCAGAAAAATTCTTCAAGAACATAATTAGATGAGAGAGAGATTTTCACCAAGCGTTGTATGTGTATTTCTTGAGAGAGATTACAAAATGATTAGCATGAACTAACTACAATTAAGCTACAAAACACTATTTATACTAAGAAAGAAATAAAGTCTAACTATTACAATAATGAGAGAACTTGAATACAATCATTTTAGCACAATCTTGAACGCAAGAAAATGTGTAGAAAAAGATGAGAAATGATGTTTAAAATACTAAAACAATGTAACTAACTCTTTACCTTTGTTGTTAGCACTTTGATTCCTTCAATGTTCTTCAAAAATGATTGAAACTAAGAGGTTTTGTTTTGAATTTTCGACTAAAGTGTTTTATGGGAGGAGAAGTGGGATTTTTTGAGAGGATTTTGAGAGGATTTACATGCAAAATGAACTAAATAAAGAGGCAAACAAAGAGACAAACGCTTTTTATATGTGGGTCTTGTGTGTGCAACATGTGGCCGGCCTTAGAGGGCCCAAGTCCATATTTTTTTAATTTTTTTAAACTAAAACCCATTAAAATGTTAGATAAAAAATAAAATGCTACAATGTGATAAAAAAATCAATATTAGGTCAAATTTCCTAAATTTTGCAAAGTTGTTTGAACTTTTAATATTGGACTTTATATTTTTAATTTGGACTTTATATCATCAACTTTTATCATGTTTGGAGAAATTTTAGTGTATTTGGCATTACATAAGTTAACTTTATTCGTTACCTGCTAAAACAAGATTTTCTTAACTAAACGTCGGAAATCTAAGCCAGTTGAGCCTTAATAAACTTAACTAAGTCCTAGTAAAATATTTCTAATTTTAGAAACCCTAGATAGCTGCTAACCTGAAACTCCAAAATTGACGGATGTCACAGTCTCCGCATGTTAGAGGAATTTCGTCCCGAAATTTACTGGTCAGCATCTAGCGTTGGACTCCTTTGTGAACAAGTGAGGATACTTGTTTCTCATGAAACTTTCTCTTTCCCAAGTATACACAAGTCCATGTATTGAACACCAATGGACCTTTACAGTCAGAACTTTACTATGCCTTAGTTGGTTGACTTCTCTTTCCATGATTTCAATTGGTTCTTCTACGAAGCATAGGTGACTGTTAATTGGAACGTCTTCTAATGGTATGACCAATGATTCATCGGTTAAGAACCTTTTGAGGTTTGATACATGAAATGTATCATGGATGGTGCTTAGCTCTTGTGGCAAATTCAACTTGTATGCCACTAGCCCAATTTTCTCAATTACCTCAAATGGGACAATATATCGGGGACCTAATTTGCCTCTTTTTACGAAGCACATCAAAAATTTCTAAGGTGATACCTTTAGAAGCACCTTGTCTCCTTTTTGAAATTCCAACGGCCTTTTGCGGTTATCTACATAACTCTTTTTCGCGATCTCTTGCGGCCTTAAATCTATTCTTGATGTGTCCCATCTTGTCTGTGGTTTCCTGGATGACATCAGATCTAGTTAATTGTCGATCACCAATTTCTAGCCGGGGGATCTACACTTGTGTCCGTATAAGGCTTCGTACGGTGCACACTGAATGCTAGTGTGATAGCTGTTGTTGTACGCGAATTAGACTAACGGGAGATGCGTATCCCAGCTTCCGTCAAAATCTATAACGCATGCTCGCAACATATCTTCTAGTGTTTGAATGATTCTCTCCGTTTGTCCGTCCGTTTGGGGGTGATATGAAGTACTTAATCGTGTACCCAACCCTTCTTAGAGTGATTGCCAAATTCGTGACATAAATCGCCTATCTCTATCTGAGATAATGGAAACAGGTACTCCATGTCAGGTAACGATTTCGTTTATGTAAATTCGTGCAAGCTTCTCCATCTTGTAATCTTCTCAAATTGGAAGAACATGTGCAGATTTTGTAAGTTGATCCACTATAACCCAAATTGCGTTGTGTTCTTTCTCAGTCCTGGGTAGCTTGGTTATAAAATCCATGGTTATTTGTTTCCACTTCCATTCGGGAATCTCGGGTTGTTGTAGTAGACCGGATGGCTTTTGGTATTCGGCCTTGACCTTTGCACAGGTTAAGCACATGTTCATGTACAAGGCAATGTCCTTCTTCACTTCAGGCCACCAGTAGTGTTCCCTAAGGTTTTGGTACATTTTATTCGCTCCCGGGTGAATTGTGTATCTTGATTGATGGGCTTCATCCAAAATTAGTGATGTAAGGTTACCGAATCTAGGTATCCAAACTTATCTCCCAAATGACACACTACATCTTGTTTCGGTTGAAACTTAGTTTCCATGTGGTGCAGTGTTTCATCCTTCAAATTCTCTTTCTTCCATGCCTCTCTTTGGGTTTTGAGAATTTGTGCTTTAAAACTTGTGTTTACTAATACTCCCAAAGATCGTACCCTTAATGGTTTTACCCTTTCTTTCCTGCTTGGTGCATCGGCTAGTACATTAGCCTTGCCCGAATGGTACTTTATTTTGCAATTGTAATCACTAAGCAGTTCAATCCATCTTCAGATACTGCTTGAGCTCTTCCCTTTTTCGAGAGTAGATCAGAATATCATCGATGAACACATTTACAAACATATCTAAGTACGGTCTACATACTCTATTTATGGAATCTGTGAATATAGTTGGCGCGTTAGTTAAACCAAAGGGTATAACTAAAAAAACTCGTAATGTCCATATCGAGTTCTAAAAGTTGTTTCAAAATTGTCTTCCTCTCGTATTCTTAATTGGTGATAACCTGATCGGAGCTTGATGTTAGAGAAATAACTAGCACCTTGAAACTGATTGAAGAAGTCATCAATTTGTGGAAGGGAATAACGGTTCTTGATCGATAGCTTATTCAATTTCCTATAATCTATCTGCATCCGAAACGATCCATCCTTTTAGACCAACAACTTTGGGGCTCCCGAAGGTGAAGAACTCGGTTTGATGAATCTAATACTTAATAGTTCCTGAAGTTAGTCTGACAATTCTTTCATTTCAGCTAGCGCTAAGCGATATGGCGCTTTTGCTACGAGTGCTGTCCCGGGTACTAGATCAATCTGAAAATACCTCCGGATAAATCCTTATTATAGGGATGTTCTAAATTAGCTTCTCCTTCAGCTCCTTTTCCATTGCTTATGCCAACAATACATAGCACTTGTCTTTCATATATTTCTGGATCATCATGCACGATACTATCTTGATGCTCTTTCTAAGTTCTTATCCTTGCGTTATTAGAGTTTCCTCGTCCTGAAGAGGAACTCATAAAATCTTCTCATAAAAACAAACCTCCACTCAATTTTTGTACCATAAATCTATACCCATTACTACATCAAAACTTTCTAGTTCAATGCATGTACAACCATGGTACATGGATTCAGGTTGCTCCAGGCACATGACTGGTAATAGAAGTCAACTCTTCTGCTTCAATCGAAAAATCTGGAGGTTCTGTGACTTTTGGAGACAACAACAAGGGTACAATCATGGGGTATGACACACTCATCAAGAAAAACATATCCATAGCAAAAGTGGCTTATGTTGATGGCTTGAAGCATAATCTGTTAACCATCAGTCAGTTTTGCGATAAAGGTCTAGAAGTACGATTTCGCAAAGGTTTTTGCATCATCTAAACGAAACCCGGTCAAACCATCATCAAGGCCAAGAGAGAAGGAAATTTCTATCTTTTGAATTTCCAATCTTCTGTGGGTCAAGACACTCTATGCTTTGTCTCCCATAGGAGTGAGGAAAATTGGCTATGGCATCAAAAATTCTCACATCTGAATTTTGAAGTGTTGAAGAAGTTAGCCAAACAGAAGTTGGTCAAGGGGATACCTGATCTTAACTTTGAAAAAGACCACCAATGCTCAGCCTATGAGAAGGGAAAGTTAAAGCGGGCTTCTCACAAGTCCAAATCAGAAACCTCGTGCTCCAAACCATTGGATATGCTCCACATCGACCTTTGTGGGCCCAATGCTACGCAAAGCCTCTCTAAAAAGAAGTACATTCTAGTACTTGTTGATGAATACTCAAGATATACATGGGTTGAATTTGTCAAGAAGAAATCAAACATTCATGAACTCCTCATCGCGGTGACGAAAAAGCTTCAAGTTCTTCTACAACATAAACTCATCAAAGTTAGAAGTAACAATGGAACAGAATTCAAGAACGCCAAAATTGATGAATATCTCATCAATGAAGGTATATCGTAGAAATTTTCAGTAGCCAGAACTCCACAACAAAATGGAGTCGTTGAGCGACGTAACAGAACCCTTGTAGAAGCAGCAAGGATGATGCATGCTTCAATAGAACTACCCATTTCCTTCTGGGCTGAAGCAATCTCTACTATCTGCTTCACCCAGAACAGATCAATCATCAACAAGAGGCACCAGAAGACCCCCTATGAATTTATCAACTAAAGACGTCCAAATGTCAAATATTTCCATCTCTTTGGGTGCAAATGTTTTGTACTCAACAACATAGAGCATTTTGGAAAATTTGATAAGAAGGCTGATGAAGGCATATTCCTGGGGTATTCTCAATCCGCCAAGGCCTAGAGAATTTTCATCAGAAGAACCAAAATCGTCATTGAAAGCATCAATGTGTTCTTTGATGATGCATCATCCATGACTTCTTGACAACACAGTCCAGAACTCGGGCTAACTATAGGAGCGTCTGATTCATCACCCTGCAAAACCAATGAATCAGAACTGGCTCAATTATTTGAAGGCTTGTTTGAAGAAGATGCAGTCTCTGGACAAGCGCCCAATGAAAAACTACCTTTCCAGAGCTAATGAACTACATGAGATCTCCAACGCTGAAGGTACAACTTTTTATGAAACTCATGTTACCTCACCATCTACTTCTTTTGTGTCTTCAGAACCATATCACAACTCTGGAGACGATCTCTTTGAGGGGGAGAAAGCAGTTTCATCGACCAATGAAGAACTTTATCCTGTTGCTCCAGAACCCCACTTTAGCACCAAGAGGACAAAAGAGCATCCTCATCACCAGATTATTGGTGATCCATCGTCCGGTGTTAAGACAAGATCTGCCACTGCCAATAAATGCCTCTTCGCGAAATTTCTAAGCATGATTGAACCTAAGAAAGTTTCTGAAGCTCTACAAGATCCAAACTAGATAGACACAATGCAAGAATAATTACTCTAGTTTAAGCGGAACAAAGTTTGGTCCCTCATACCTCTACCCAATGGGAAAACCGCGATTCGGACCAAATGGGTCTTTAGAAATAAGAAAGACGAAGATGTCATCGTTATTTGGAACAAAGTTAGGCTAGTCGCAAAGGGCTACTGCAGGAGGAAGGGATAAACTATGATGAAACATTAGCTTCGTTGGTAGGCTTGAAGCAATCAAAATATTCCTTGCTTATGCAACGCCACAAGGGTTTCAAGAAGTCTGTCTTTCTCAATGGAAAACTGCAAGAGAATGTCTATGTGCAGAAGCCCCCTGGGTTCGAAGACTAAAAACATCCAGAGTATGTTTATTTTCTGGATAAAGCTCTCCATGGGCTCAAGCAAGCACCCAGGGCCTGGTATGAAACACTCTATACTCATAGCCAGTTGATTCAAAAAACGTACCATTGAGACAACCCTCTTTCTTAAAAGGAAAAAAAGTTATATTTTTCTTGTCCAAATATATGTGGACGACCTCATATTTGGTTCTACTAACTCAAAATTTTGCGAAAAATTCTCAGAACTGACAAAAAGAAAATTTGAGATGCGTATGATGGGAGAACTAAGTTTCTTCCTTGGTCTTCAAATAAAACAAACTTTAGAAGGAATTTTCATCAATTAGTCCAAATATGTSACTGACCTTCTAAAGAAATACAATCTTTCAAATTCATCATCGATGAGAACTCCAATGGCTACAGGAGCTAAGGTATTCTCTGATCCGTCAGGCAAAGCTGTAGATGTAACAACCTAAAGAGGCATCATTGGATCACTCCTGTATCTAACAGCTAGTAGACCAGATAATATGTTCTGCTACTTGTCTTTGTGCAAGATATCAAGCTAATCCTAGAGAATCTCATCTCTCTGCAGTCAAGAGGATCTTTAGATATCTTAAGGGCACCCAATCCTTGGGACTCTGGTATACAAAGAACTTTGTCTTTGAACTAATAGCCTATACAGATGCAGATCATGCAGGATGAAAGCGTGATAGAAAGAGTACGTTTGGAAGCTGCCAACTTTTGGGGGATAAGCTGGTTAGTTGGACATCCAGAAATCAGAATTGTATCTCAACATCTACAGCAAAAGCAGAATATGTTGTTGCTGCTTGTTGTTGTTCACAAGTGCTTTGGATGAAAACCCAGCTAAAGGATTATGGTTTGAATATGAGAAAATCCCAATCCTCTTTGACTCCAAAAGTGCTGTAGCAATCTCTGCAAACCCAGTGCACCACTCCAAGCCAAAGCACATTGATGTCGGGTATCATTTTCTTAAAGATCATGTAGAAAAGGGAACAATAGAGATGTATTTT
>NW_020201206.1:2745-26733 GCF_001531365.2 Cynara cardunculus var. scolymus | reverse complement strand
CAAACCCAGTGCACCACTCCAAGCCAAAGCACATTGATGTCGGGTATCATTTTCTTAAAGATCATGTAGAAAAGGGAACAATAGAGATGTATTTTGTTCCCACAGATATTCAACTTCCTGATCTTTTTATAAAAGCATCAGATGAGAAAAGATTTTTGTTTCTTGTCAGCAAGATGGGTATGTTGAATCTCACTACTTAAGGCATATCATCTTTCAAACTAGAGATATTCAATATCTCTAGGTAATGCCAAAAGTGATACATTCAAAACAAGAGTCTCTGGTTCTAAAGACTAGAGCCTCTGGAAAAATTGGGATTATTTAGTTTATATTTGGCCTATATTCCTCACCCTTTGGAACCAGAGCCCCTCTGGTCTAAAGAAGGTCCTTGGTGTTTTTCACTAAGGACCCCCCCTTCCCAACCAAAGTCTCTAGTTCTATAGACAGAGCCTCTGGATTCCAAGTCTTTAGGACCAGAGCCCCTTTGGTCCAACTTTGTCTCCCCTCTTATCTATTTTCCATGCATTATACATAGATTTTCTACCTTTTTTGCAACCAGAGCCTCAGGTTCTAAAGACCAGAGCCTCCGGATTCTAAGTCTTTGGAACCAGAGCCCCTCTGGTCCAATAGACATCAGGCTCCCAAGTTTTTATACTTATTTTCTTCACCTTAATACAACCAGAGACCCTCTRGTTGTACTATGCTTTTCTTTTCTTGGTCGTTTTTGAAGGACTAGAGATGTTACCATCTTTTTGGTACCCTTTTCTTCAACCAGAGTGTCTATTTCTAAAGACCAGAGCCTCTGGTTTCCCTTTCACATTGAACCAGAGCCCCTCTTGTTCTATTGTGTCACCATTTGCACACCTACATACTTATCTTTTCACAATCATTCACAACCAGAGCCTCTGGCTGCATAGACCAGAGCTTCTAGCCACCATATTTTATCACCTCTGTATTCTAGGGTGGAGTTTTTACTTTTTTCCATACCGCTTGCATCTTTTGAGGGGGAGTTCATGCATATCCCTTAAGCCCTCAAGCATCAAAGTTGAACCAATCACCCCTCTGGTTGAACTTCACAACTCAACCAGAGGCCCTCTGGTTCCTTATGTTGATCCTTTTCATAGTATCTTCATAAACAKAGCCTYTGGTTCSTCTATCYAGAGTCTCTAGACCCCAAACATGTTATAWTATGGAGTAAACTAACCCTTACATTGAACYAGAGCCCCTTTGGTTTCTCTAATAGGGTATATTTWTATTCCAAGGGTTTCATATGATGACCCMCAACCTYTGGTCTRTCTATCCAGAGCCKMTGTCTCATCAAAACCCCACATTTGAATGATGAACTTATTCATCATGCCCAACTAGAGCACCTCTGGTTCCCCCACATGAGTCATGACCAACCAGAGCCCCTCTGGTTCCATGGCAACAAATGTTTTTTTTTCCCAGAAACCCATCTTTAATTGCAAATATTTTTAAGATTATACAAAATTGCAACTTTTGTGACTAAAAACTATATAACATGGGTTTTTAGAAAACCAAAACTTCGTAATTTGTATGTATCTTCCAATTAAATGGGATTTTTAATTAATTTTTTTTGGGTCTATTTTCTTGAGAGTTATCCGTTTGGGGTTATAATTATATTCTTAATAATTATTCCTTAATCCCAAAAGTCACCCTTACAAAGCCGCCAGACATCAAACAGCTTTTTTCCAATAAACCTTTCCATATTACCAATCCCTTCAACCCCATTGTGACACGTGTCCCTACCCGCCTGCAACCATCTTGATCGTGAGCTGTAATTATGGCACACGATCACACCTTTTCACCTGTTCCTCAAACCTCAGCCACTGAATATTACCTTTTACCTATTATTTTAATATTTGAATTCCAACCACACCCTTTTCCATCCCACTATAAATACCCATCATCCTCATCCTTCCACCCTTTACGCTTTCACAATACTCTTACGAACAAGAAAAACTTGCAACTGAAAACCTGCAACAATGGTGTCTTCCTCCGCTTCCCACAACTCGAACAACAATGAAAGCCAGGTGCAGTCGACTGGCGCAGACAGTCGTACCATCGTCTTCCTACCAATAAATCCAACCAACCACAACATTGACCTTCCTCCTCAAATTTTTGAGGACAGATTTGTCATCCTGGTCAAGTTCTTTCAGAACTGCATTCTACAACCGTCCCTCACTCTTTCCAACAACAAAGTTCCGGTGAGGTACCTTCAACAATACTGGAACACCTGCGATTACTTTTCTGAAAACCGTGGCATTATGGGTGACATTGATGCCCCTAATGACATGGTTTGCTCTATCAAAAATTCTCGCGCCAAGTATTCCAAAGTGCTCTTTATCCCTACCCGCCAAGAAGTCGGGATTGCCCGGTATGAGGACCCGCCAACCAGTCATGACATCTTGCGCTTCTTTCAGATGTTGGGTTACAAGCGAGAGCTTCGGAATGCCTCGGACTTCAAAAGACAATACCTTACACCAATGTGGAATGTCTTTTCCAGCATTCTGTACCGTGCTCTTACTTGCAAATTGGGAAGCATCGATCAAGGAAACATCAACATCATGACCATCATGTATGGTCTGTTCTTCAACTTACCACTCGACTACGTGCTTTTGATCTACAACGAAATCCATGCCGTTGTGGTAAAAAAGAACAAATTGATGGTCGCAGAGAAGCCGATCACCTTTGTGCTCTTTGCTCGCTTCCTTGCCCTTTTCATCAAGGAGGCGATAAAAGTTCATGACCTGCCGGGTGATGGACCATTCACTCCACAGTTCGTAATCAATGGTCATCGCCCTACCATTTCTAGGGATGGATATCCTGCAGAAAGGCCTCTTTCAAGGGTCATGCTAAGCGTCATACCCGATACCTCCGCTACCCGTAGATCATATGAGAGCTCTACGCTGGTCCAACAACCGAGACCAGCTACCCCAGAGCACATAGAGCCTACCACAGAAACGAGTGAGGAATCTCACAGTGAGTGGATTCAATCAGATGATGAGTCTGATGATGATGATGATGATAGTCCTCCCACCTCCCCCAGCCCAATGAACACCATCGCTGCATCTCCCCAACCAACTCCCCGGTCCACCACATCCACTATCCCTAGCGACCAAGGCCAAAGGGATATTGAAGAAGGACTGCCCAGTCCGAACCCACACCAAGGTAACCATCCAGAGGCCACTCTTCAGATCTCTGGAGATGATGAATCCGAGGAACCCCACCATTGATCCCCTCTCTCCCAATAGAGGGGGATAAAGAAATAAGGGCCCCTTCTCCTCAGGGCCCGACTCTCTCCACACGCTCAGAAGCATTCGTTGCTTCTGGCTTTGAATATCCCATAGATCGTTCAGAGCAATTTCCTGTTCATGCACGCACCCCCTCGATACTTGGTATATCGATAGGGAAACATAGGTACTTCTCTTCACCGGACTCTGAATCCAATGGAGATGAAGCACCTATTGGAACATCCCAAGATAGTTCCTCTTTAGAGGGCTATCAAGGACGTGATGAAAGTCCTCCTTGCCTAACATTTCCACAGGCATCGATGGAGGCGCCTCAGGAACAGAGGCTCATCCTACGACATCTATTGCCGTAGGGGATACCCCACTTGCGGAGTTGGTCACAAAGGCCGAGTTCTAGGCCTTTGCTGATTCTATTCAGCGATCCTTGGAAGACCTTAAACTCAACATTGCGAGAGTTGCTGAATCCACCCCAACCCATAATCTAACCTCCATTTAGCAATCTATCGCCTCCCTTGAGACTCAATCGAGGGATAATACCACCCGCCTTCAATCCATTCAGCGTCTGGTCACCCAGCAACACAATTACCATCACAACCTTTTGGTCACCAGACATGATTCTATCGATGCATCACTTGCCTGCCTCCCTTTCAGCCCAAATAATTGCCACCGATGCATCCATAGCCACCCTTTCATTCCAAGTATCATCCATCACCACCTTTATCGCCTCTCTCCCCACCACCATACAAGCAAATATACCACCACAAACATCCCTCTCTACCTCTGCAACACCAATACCCAATGAAGCCTTCACTTCCTTTGCTGCAGAGGTACGAGCCCTCATATCTTCCATCTCCATACCACCCATTACCTCCACCCCCACCACCCCAGACATGGTCCCCTGTGCCGACCTCCGCTCATTCACCAAGGCATTAGTCTCGAACTTTAATGAGATTAATGCCAAGTTTGTCACCAAAGCTGCGGAACCCGCCACCGCACTCAAGATGAGTCTCGCTCAACAACTAGAGTGGACCAACACTCTTATTACTCAGCTGGAAGCAAACTGAACGAGGATGGTTGTCAAGTTGTACGCCGCCTCACTAAAAAGAAAAAAGAGGCGCCCTACTTCTTGCTCAGTTAGTCGGCCTTTCATGAGGTCAGGGCATGAAGACCCAGGCCCATATGACGAAGGTCTCGGTCCTCATATGGGGGAGAATCCATCCAGCACCCCGGTGGAAACTACCACAGCACCACCTCCACCAGCTCAAGCCCCAACTCCACAACCATCGGCTGAAACAGAAGCGAGGGAACAAGAGGCTCAGCCCTCTAATGATGTACATAATGTAAATTTACATTTTCTCTCTATTATTTTTGCTGCATTGTCATCTCACTCGTCTGCAGGCACTTTACCCTAGTAACCCAAGCCGTACCCATATTCGAAGTACCTCTATCCCCATACGATCCATCATCAACCAACCCATCACCACCAATCGATGAATTCTCACCGATTCCGGTGAGCTCTTCATCACCTCCTCAACCACCACCCTCAACCTCACAAACCCCCATACAACTAGAAGCACCCATACCCTTCACTCAACCAACACCACCTCCATCACCTACACAACCAGAACCCACTATCACCCAATCAAAAATAAGCCACCTAGAACCCACACTTCCTCAACCAGAACCTAAACTTCCATAAACAAAACCATCACATAGACAACCAGAACCACCCACAACCCAACCTACCCAACCAAAAGCTCTTGCAAACATTCCCTCCTTTTCGAGGCAGTCTCCATCAACTGATAGAGTGCAGGAACTCATTGCACTGATGGAGACCTTGAGGAGACGTCTAGAGGTTCCCCCAAAAGAACATGTCATGATGGAGAACATCCATCAGTACCTCTATCACGATTGTGATGAACAGATAGTTCGTAATCCCCGTAACCAATCTCTAGAATCCCTGGAATTGATTAGACATAGATTCATGAGGCAGACGACTCAACCACCCCAAGTCATCTTCTCAAACGATGGAATGAAGAAAATCTATGACACCAAGCTGCAAACTTTTGCAAACAAATTCATCAAGCACATCGAGTACACCATGGAACGTGCTCATAGGATGATCTGTGTCTTCAATGATAGTGATCTTATAAATCTCAATCCATGGGACTTGATGGACTTGTATGGGCATACGACTCTGGGTCAGGTTCATGGAATAAGGTATGTGATGGCGCAACAAGCGATTGTAGAGGTGATGGGGACTCTTGTAAAGTTTAGAGTGTAGAATGATTTTCAGATTGCGCTGGAAATGGGGAATCGATAGACTCTCCTGCACGGCTCCGAAAGAAGACTTTCCTAGACTACAGGAGAAATGCTCTGTATCAGTCTTAACTCAATCGGAACTGGGCTTGGTCTTCAAGAACGAGTTTAGAACCAAAAAATTCTTCAGAGTGATTAAGGCCTTCAAGTATTCGACATATACACTTGAATGGTTTAAGAAGGTTATTCAAGAGAGACTAAATCCCGTGCCGAAGAGAGAGGGGCAAGAGTTGATTCATAGGATCTCCACAATCATCCGCTACAGAGAACTGATGTTGCGCTTTTAGAGAATATTCAATGGAGACAATGATTGAGATGTTACTTTTCTTTTCCCTAATTTACTTCCATATTGTATGAAACGATCCAATTTTCAGAAAATGAAATCTTTTGACAAAAAGATGTTTCTATTAGCTTAGTCTTGTGTACATTGCTACTCATTTATGTTTCATAGATAAATATTGTTTATTTTTCATTACTTAGGGAGAGATTGTTAGACTCCATAATTCTTATTGTAAAAGTAATGGAAAATGCACAAGTATGGAAGTCCAGAGGACCGATGGAAGAAGAGCTGAAAAATATTCTAAGTGCTTGAAGACAAACCAGAGATACGATGAATGGTCTAGAGGTCCGATGAACAGGTATCTCCATTACTCCTCTAGTTTACAACACTTAATAGAATCATCAAGTGTTTAATCAGATATACTCTAGTCAAGTAGATACGTGAAGAATCCTTGTTGAACATACTACCTAGAAGACAGCCGGAGATGATTCATCGACAACTAGAATTCTGTTACACAAGGTAGTTACAAATAACTCCTTATTTCTAGATAGATATATTTTCCTTGTTTATCTCATAGATATCTTTTACTAGATTACTATCTCTTAGAGTAGATTACTAGCATAAATAGCTTTCACGTGTCTTGTAAAATATGCAATCCTTCTCATTACAATTATTATAGTGAAATTTCTTGAAGCTTTATATTCTCTTAAATATTATACAAGTTGTTCTTCATTATTCTTCATAGATACGATAGATTTAGGTTTATTAACATAAATCTTCGTGTTATATTGAGAAATCTGGGATCAACATGATTTACTCTCAGTCTACTCAGACAACTCTATCTTTAAAGACTTTGAGCTCTTTCCTTCAGATTTACCTAAGGAGTCAGCCACCTTCTCCTTCTCAGTCATTAACTCTCTTACAGTTTCCTCCTGTTCATACAAAATGCTATAAATATCATGAATATCCTCTTCTAAGATATCCTTATTCATTTGCAGATTTACCGTAAGAGAGTTCCACTCAAACTTCAAATTCTTTAATAACTTGTAATTGATTTCAGACATGAACTTCTAAATACCATTCCTCCTTAGGTCATTCATAATTACATTGAATCTGTTGTAGGATTCATTGATGGTTCTTCACGAGCCCTGAATCCTTCATAAGCACTTTTGCATTGATTCATTTGAATCTGAATAGACTTTTCACTTCCCATCATCAGTTTCTCTAGTTCATTCCACATCTCTTTAGTTAAGCCTTTGTTGTCAAATCTATTGAAAAGTTCATTTAGAATGTCCATTAACATATAAGTCTGTTGATCCTCTCTCTCAATGATTTGATGATAAATCCTTTTACCTTATACAATGTATTTTTGTTTTTGTCTTTCAGTTCCATCGATCATCACTGAGTCTGTTCAATGATTGATGAAGATTAGAGACTAGCGAGTTCGTGATTTGAAGCGGTATTTAGTGATTACAACATGGTCTACATATGTGTGAAGACTTCCCAAGCTTCAACGATTGCTGAAGTGACCTTCAGGGTTATTCCAGCATTCAGGGATCAAATGAAGCTTCTTGTGCAAGATTGTTTTTGTCTTGTCCTTCCTCATACAAAGGACAGACCCATACTCTTTCTAGAGTATAATATGGTACGGACCCGATTAGTTGACTCTACTACCCACCAACTTTATGAAAGGATATATGTTCATGAATAGGATTTTGTACTATTCACTATAGCAAACGACAAGTCTTTCTCTAAATGCTTGATGTGTTCAAACTCTACTGCATTGCATTAAATGTGCATTTAGTGCAATGTGTATAAATAGATGTGTTTTATCTCCATGCGGAGGTAACTCTTACTCTTGAACCCTAACTCTTACGTTCCTACGTAAAAGCAAGTTAGAATCCCTTTTAAGTATTCTAAATAATTCTTACCCAGAAAGAACTTACTTTCTTCTAAGTCTTAAACAGCAAATCATTTATCTTTGCTAAGAACTTGTGTGTAACTTAGATTGTTTAGATAGGTTATCTTTACCTTATCTTTTTCCGCAAACAATCTTGTAATATCTATATTGATTCTTCTTTATCAATATATATATTTTAAATTTGAAAAGTTTACTGTGTTTGCATTCATCCCCCCCCCTTCTACAAACTGTTTATACACATCTTGTAGACCCTAACGGAACCAACAAGTAGTATCAGAGCAGTGTATTTCTCTTCTTGTTGTTTAGTTGTTTTCTGCATTATATTATCTCTTTCTCTAGATAATCTTACTTCTTTCAAATGGCTTTACAAAACACAATCACACACTTTCATGATAATGGTTCTCTTGCCAAACCTCCCCAATTTATCTGAGACAACTTTAGTCTTTGGAAAAATTGGATGTCCCTCTTCTAGAAGGTGTGGATCCTGAAATTTCACACTACATAGAAAATGGATCATATGTTCCATAAGCTATTTCTCCGGCTATTCCTAAAACATGACACTCGTGCTAGGTCTATAATAGCTATGTCTCTTCCTGAAGGGGTTTATCATTTTTTTGATGAAACTCAGAACCTCTAAATCCATGTGAGACACTTTATGTGTTCAATATGAAGGAACCTCTTAGGTTCAAGAATCAAGGAATATTAATTTAGTAAGACAATACGAAAGCTTTCTCTGTGGAAATGGTGAGACATTGTCTGAAGTACATCAACGTTTTAATTGTCTTCTTATAGATTTAAGGACTGTAGGCAGGGAATATTCCAATTCTGAAACTTTAACGAAGTTTCTGGAATGTTAACCTGAGTCTTGGGATACTTATGCTATGTGTTTCAATATGTCCAATGAGCAGTCCTCTTTCTCTCTCTTAGCACCCTATATGGGATACTGCTCAATCATGAGCAGTCTCAACAATTGAAAAGGAATCTAATCAAGAATTCTAGAGAAATGAAGAGCTCTCCATTAGCTCTAATCTCTGAAGATGCTTCAGCTGAACTCCCAACTTCTTCTCCTTCAGTTCTTCCTCCTATTGTTATCATTGAGCTAGATTCTACTGACTCTGAGGATCTATCAGAGTTTGATCTTGCAGACTTGGATGAATAACTAGCGCTTTTGACTAAATCATTTAGAAGATTCTCGAAAAAAAGTAACTTCTGCAGACCTCCTTCACTGACCATCAAGGAAAATCTAAAGTCTGGTAATATAGACAATGCTTCAGCGATCTACCACAATTGTCATGGCAAGGGTCACTTTGCTGGTGAATGCAGGTCTAAGAAGGCTGTGTTAGACCCCATAAGTATTATGTATGAAGTAATGAAGACAAACAAGTGATGAAGAACCAGAAGGCCGATGGAAGACTTCAAATTAAAATAACTAAGTCTGAAGAACAACCAGAGGGTCGATGAACTGACCAGAGATGCGATGGAAAGTACATCTTCATAACCCCTCTGGATACTAACACTTGAAGTTTCCTTCACCAGTTCAACAAGAGACCGGCAATGAAGATATGAAGATAAGGTTGAACTCATATCCCATGGAAGATAGCTGGAGATGACTAATCAACAGCTAGATTCTACAAATATTATCTTGCTTTAATGTTTATCCTTGTTTTAGATAACTTTTATATGTTAATAGAAGATTAGATAAATAATCTCACTAGATAGTTATCTTCTTATTAGCTTACTAGTATAAATAGTTGGTTCGGCCTATTTTAATCAATGACGCTTTACGTTTTACATAATTATTGAATAAAGTGAAATCTTTGGCACTCAAGATTATTCTTTGAATATTCATACATTGTTCTTGAGTGTTCATCATTCTATTCATTCAAATACTATAATTTGGTTATTCTTAACTTAATTATTAGTGTTATTGAGAGATCTGGGATCAACAATTGGTATCAGAGCCAATTGATTGTTTTTCCAATAAAACGATCATCCAAAATCTCTCAATTCACGCATTTCACAAAATATCTTCACTAAAACGTAAATTTTATCTCTTCTAAAAATCTTAATGGCCAACTGGAATTCCGCCTATAGTGTTGGTTCCCTCAACAAACCTCCAACTCTTCAAAGAGAACAGTACCAACAATGGAGGATACGGATGGTGAACTTTCTGGATGGGATGGACATAAACCTTCTGCGATCTGTCATGGAAGGTCCATATGTTCCACAGACTCTTGTTCCAAGAGTCCTAGGAACAAATACCACAGCTGAAATCCCTGCATATTACATGCCCAAGGATGATAAGAATTGGGATGAAAACGACAAAGAATGGGTAGAGACCAACAAGAAGGCCAAAAGACTGATAATCATGGCCATACCCAATAAAATCTTCCAATCCCTTGATGCATGTTCCACAGCCAAGGAACTATGGGATGAGCTGGCGAGCCAATTGGAAGGAGGGGAAAAAACAAAGAAGAATCGTAGAGCCCAGTGTCTCAACGAATACACCAACTTCAAGGCTCTTCCTGATGAACCGATTCAGAAGACATACGATCGTTTCAACACATTGATTAWTCAATGTCGTCGAAACGATATCTCTAGAACAAAGGAAGAAAACAATGTTTTGTTCCTTAAAAGTGTCGGCGATGAATGGACACAGCTGTCGATGGTCCTTCAAGCAAAGCAGGACTTAGACGGCTGATCACTCCATGACGTATACGGAACGCTTGATGCACAAGAGAACGATATCATGAAGAAAAAGGTGTCCATCAGTGGACCCCTGGCTCTTACAGTTGAAGAAAAGGACGTTTCAAAGACCTCCACCAGAGATCATAAGAAGAAAGGAAGGAAAGCACTGGTGGTGGAATCAGAATCTGAAGATGAAACTTCTGAATCAGATGATGATATCAAAGCCTTTGGCAAATCTCTGGCATAGATTACAAAGCAGTTCCAGAAAAAGTCCATCAAGAAACCCTATGAACGAAGAGAATTCAAAAAAGAAAGGTACCAGCCATCCTATGAAAGGAAACCATCTAAATTTCATCAGAGGGAAGACATAAGAGATGGAAGAGAAGAGAGAGAAGAAAGAAGAGAAGATAGAAGAGAGGAAAAGAAAGAGGACAATGATGGAAGGAAAAATGACCTCCGCTGCTTCAGGTGCGGAAAAATCGGTCATTTTTCCAAAGAATGTAGAGGACGACTGGTAAAGGATGCTGACTATTACAAGAATAAATACATGTACAATCCTAAAGAGTGAAGCCTGATGGCTGAGAAAGAAAACTGGGTGTTTGATTCTTCATCCGATGAATAAGACAAAGCACTCATCTGTCTGATGCCCACGTCCAATGCAACATATGCCTCTGACACTGATGACCAGGTATGTGAGTCTACTATCAATGAAACCAACTCAGCTCCATCTGAGCTAGAGTTAACGGTAATTAAGCTTTCAGAGGACTTTTTAAAATTAAAATAAAAATTAAATTATGAAAAATCTGAAAGATTTAAAGCAGAAAAAGAAGTCAGTTTCTACAAAAGAGATACTGATCTTCTAACCGAAGAAAAGGCTGATCTCATGAAAGAAAAGACTCGCATCGCTGCGCTTAAAAAATCAGAGGAAGAAAAACTTCTGGAAATAAACAAGCGAGTAACCAAAGACTTAGAAAAGAAAACTAAGTCCTTAAAAGAATCTGAGGCAGAGAGACTTAAGTCAGTAGCTCTCAAAGACTTCTTTCAAAAGGAAAGGAAGATTCTTCACCAAAAGCTTCAAACCAATGAACTTCTGATGAAGAAATACAAGGATGCCCAAAATGTGTACAAAAAGTTAAACGGTCAAACGGACACTCAAGGGATTGGATTCAATGAATTGGACTCCTTCATTGATTCAAAGAAATCCACCCTTGAATCCACTTTCAAACTTGGATGCATTCAGAAACCTGACTTTATCCCGAAACCAAAAGCAAATTTTAAAAGAGTTAAAGTCGATGGAAAAATTGTCTTCTTAAGATAGGATTTTGAAAACGACGTGTACGAGAGCAGTACAAGTAAGAATTTGATGAAGTGAACGATGCCTCCAACCCAGAGACCAATGGAAACCCTATGGTTAAATCAGAGTCTCTGGTTGTAAGTCCCACTTTATCAGCAAGTACTGTTGATGGAACCCCCAACAGATCACTCTGAAGCATCAACCTCTGAACCCACACCCCCTCAAACATCCATGATAATTTTAATTTCGAGAAATCAGTGAGAGGCTTTCTTTATTCTGAATATGAAGAAGAGATAGTTTGTGAATCACCAAAGATCATTGAGGATAAGAAGCCGCAGAACTTCAAACCCTCATTGAAATCTGATGTTCCACCATCGATGAAATATTCAGACAAAGAAAAGGGAAATCTGGGTAATATCAAATCTGCTAACGATAACTCACAAGGCCCTAGTACATCTTCTAAGTTCATTAAGTTTACTCTCATTCAGCTGAAGAAAAGCAGTCCTTCCTCAGGAGAAAAGAAGTAAAAACTAAGACCCCTTCAAATAAAAAATCTGAACGAGATAGGAGTTTTGTAAAAACAACTGATGCTAGGACAGGATTTACATCCCCTGCATTTACTTCTTCATTTTCAGCGAATAAAAAGAAAGTTAGACATTCACATCCAAAGTATAATGATTGTAAATGTTTAGATCTCTTACAAAACCTGAGGAATCACATGTTGACACATTGTTGCATATACTCCCAACACGTTTATCGCTATAAAACTAAAACCAATGAAAACGTGAAAAAGCCCAAGTCTAAGGGCAAGGGAAATGCTAACAAACCCAAGCCTGCAAAGGCTAAGGGTGATGAAAAGAGAGATGTATCTTTTACTAGTTGTCTTGAAGGAGCATGTGCAACCCTGGTACATGGATTCAGGTTGCTCTAGGCACATGACTGGTGACAAAAGTCAGCTGACCTCCTTCATCAAAAAATCCGGAGGCTCTGTCACTTTTGGAGACAACAGCAAGGGAACCATCAAGAGATACATAATCTCATCAAAGGCAACATCTCAATCAGCAAAGTGGCTTATGTTGAATGTTTGAAGCACAACTTACTAAGCACAAGCCAGTTCTGCGACAAGGGTCTTGAAGTCAGATTCCGCAAAGGCTTCTGTATCATAGAAACAAAGCCCAGACAAACCATCATAAAGGCCAAGAGAGAAGGGAATCTCTATCCTCTGGATTTTTAATCCTATGAGGGACAAGACACTCTTTGCCTTGTATCCCATAAGAACGATTGAAATTGGCTTTGGCACCAGAAGTTGTCGCACTTGAATTTTGATGTCCTAAGAAAGTTAGCCAAACAGAAGCTGGTCAAGGGGATTCTTGATCTCAACTTTGAAAAAGATCATCTATGCTCAGCCTGCGAGATGGGAAAACTTAAACGGGGCTCTCAGGGAACAAAATCAGAAACCTCCTGCACCAAGCCCTAGGATATGATCCATATTGATCTCTATGGGCCAATATCTACACAAAGCCTCTCTGGAAAGAAGTACATATTGGTACTTGTTGATGAATACTCAAGATACACCTGGATTGAGTTCATGAAGAAGAAATCAAAGGTTCCTGACCTACTCATTGGGGTGATGAAAAGACTTCAAGTCCTTCTACAACAAAAACTCATTAAAGTTAGAAGTGACAACAAAACTGAATTCAAAAATGCTAGAATCGATGAATACCTCATAAATGAAGGCATCTCACAAAAATTTTCATCTGCCAGAACCCCACAATAGAAACCTTGTGGAAGCAGCAAGGACCATGCTTGCTTCATCAGAGTTACCCATCACCTTCTGGGCAGAAGCAATTTCTACTACATGCTTCACCCAAGATCGGTCCATCATCAACAAGAGGCACTAGAAGACTCCCTATGAGCTCATCAATCAGAGAAGACCAAATGTCAAGTATTTCCATTTCTTTGGGTGCTAATATTTTGTACTCAATGATAGGGAATATCTTGGCAAGTTCGACAAGAAAGCTGATGAAGGGATCGTTCTGGGATACTCTCAAACTACAAAAGCCTACAGAGTCGACATCAAAAGAACAAAGATTGTAATAGAAAGCATCAATGTGTCCTTTGATGACTCCACACCAATGACTCTGGACACAACAGTCCAGGACTCGAACTTCAAAGAAGATCATCTGATTCATCACTTGGCAAACCCAATGCATCTGAGTTAGCTCAATTATTTGAAGACATCTTCGAAGAAGAAGAAATTTTTGGACATGCACCTACTGCAAAATCCACTTCCAAAACCGATGAAGAACATGAAGTCTCCAATGTTAAAGGTACAACTCTTACTGAAACTCATGTTACTTTACCTTCTACTTCTTCTTTGTCTTTAGATCAAGAACAAGAACCAAAGTCTAACTGTGGAGATGATCTCTTCGAGAGGGAGCAAGCAGTTTCATCAGTCAATGAAGAATTACATCATGTTGCTCCAGAACCCCAGTCAAGCACCAAGTGGACGAAAAACCACCCACATCACCAAATCATTGGTGATCCAACATCGGGTGTAAAGACGAGATCAGTAACAGCGAATGAATGCCTCTTCGCTAACTTTCTTAGCATGATTGAACCAAAGAAAATTTCTGAAGCCCTACAAGATCCAAACTGGATAGACGCAATGCAAGAAGAACTAATCCAGTTTGAGAGAAACAAGGTATGGTCCCTTATACCTCTACCCAAAGGGAAGATGGCCATAGGAACCAAATGGGTCTTCCGAAACAAGAAGGACGAAGATGGCATAGTAATAAGGAACAAAGCTAGGCTTGTTGCCTAGGGCTACTGCCAGGAAGAAGGGATTGACTACGATGAGACATTTGCTCCCGTAGCAAGACTTGAAGCCATCAGGATATTCCTGGCCTATGCAGCACACAAAGGCTTTAAGGTCTATCACATGGATGTCAAGTCTGCCTTCCACAATGGAAACCCCACGAAGAAGTATACGTACAGCAGCCCCCTGGGGTTTGAAGTTCCAAAATATCCAGAGTGCATCTACTTTCTGGACAAAGCCCTCTATGGGCTGAAGCAAGCACCCAGGGCCTAGTATGAAACTTTATCCACCTTTCTCATCAATAATGAATTCGAAAAATGTACAATCGATACAACCCTTTTTCTCAAGAAGCATAAAGGTGACATACTACCTGTACAAGTATATGTGGACGACATCATATTTGGTTCTACAAATGCAAAACATTGCAAAAAATTCTCAGAGCTGATGAAAAGCAAATTTGAGATAAATATGATGGGAGAACTTAGTTTCTTCCTTGGTCTTCAAATAAAACAAATTTCAGAAGGAATTTTAATCAATCAATCCAAGTATGTTACTGGCCTTCTGAAGAAATACTCTCTCTTAAATTCATCATCGATGAGAACACCTATGGCTACAGTAGCTAAGTTATTTGCTGATCCATCAAGCAAATCTATGGATATAAGAACCTATAGAGGAATGATTGGATCACTTCTGTATTTAACTGCTAGTAGACCAAATATTATGTTTGCTACATGTCTTTGTGCAAGGTATCAATCCAATCCAAAATAATCTCATATCTCTGTAGTCACGAGGATCTTTAGATACCTTAAGGGATCATCCCCTTCATTGGGTCTCTGGTATCCTAAGAAATCTGGCTTTAATCTAATAACCTATACAGATGCAGATCATGCAGGGTGCAAGCTTGATAGAAAGAGCACGTCTGGAAGCTGTCAACTCTTGGGGGACAAGCTGGTAAGTTGGACATCCAGAAAACAGAATTGTGTCTCAACCTCTATAGCAGAAGCAGAATATGTTGCTGTTGCTAGTTGTTGTTCATAAGTTCTCTAGATGAAGACTCAGCTTAAGGACTATGGCTTTCAATATGAAAAGATACCAATCCTCTATGACTCCAAGAGTGCAATAGCTATTTCAGGAAATCCTGTGCAGCATTCCAAGATCAAGCACATCGATGTAAGGTACCACTTTCTGAAAGACAATGTTGAAAAAGGTAATATAGAGATGTACTTTGTTCCAACTGAGATTCAACTTGCTGACATTTTCACAAAAGCTCGTGCTGAGAAAAGATTTTTATTGCTAGTCAGCAAGATGGGTAATGCTAAATCTCAGCACTTAAAGGCAATCATTAGTGTGAAGCCAGAGATCTTTAATATCTCATGGTTATGCCTATATGTGATATATGAAATTTTAGCCATAAATTCCAAGTATCCTAAAACAGAGCCTTTGGTTATACAGACTAGAGCCTCTGGCCAATTAGAATCACATAGATTAATTTTTGGCAAAAGTTTTCATCGCTTTTGTAACCAGAGACCTCTGGTCCAAAGCAAATACTTGGTATTTTTCACCAAGTATTCCCCTCCAAACCAGAGTCTCTAGTTCTATAGACCAGAGCCTCTGGATTCCAATTCTTTGAGACCAGAGCCTCTTTGGTCTCAAACTTGGACTTCCTTGGTCATTCATGCATGTCAACACGTCATTTTTCCTTCACCCCTTTGGAACCCGAGCCCTATGGTCCAAAGCCAGTACTTTGTGAAATTTCTCACTAAGTACATTTTTTTCTACCAGAGCCTCTGATTCTAAAGACCAGAGCCTCTGGATTCAAAGCCTTTGGAACAAGAGCCCTCTTGTCTCAAAGGCACATCCATTCACCTCCCACATACATGCACTTAACCAATTTTTCATATTTTTTGCATCACCTTTACAACCAGAGCCTCTGGATTCGTTGTCTTTGGAACCAGAGCCCTCTGGTCTCAAAGACCCACTCACCTTCATATCTATTCTTGTACTAAGCCACATTTCATATCACTTTAATTCATCACTCACAACTAGAGCCTCTTGTTATATAGACCAGAGCCTCTGGTCTTCAAAATGAATCTACCTAATGGTTCAAGGGGGAGTTTTAAACTCAACACCTCCTCCCTACGCATCATTCTAGGGGGAGCTTTTCATTCATTTTAACAGAGCTTTTCATTGCATAAATATGCATTTTCCATCCCAGAGCCTTTGGTCCTACTATCCAGAGCCTTTGGACACCGAAATGCTAGATAAATGCTGAATAAAACATGAGTATGCAACCAGAGCCTCTGGTCCTACTATCCAGAGCCTCTGGACACCAATATGCTAGATAAATGTTGAATAAAACATGAGTATGCAACTAGAGCCCCTCTGGTCCTACATCATGGGCTGTCCATGCTTAAGTAGAGCCTCTCGTTTGTCTATCCAAGGCTCATTATTCATACAATCCAACAATTCTTCGATGAACTTATTCATCTTGCACAACTAGAGACCTCTAGTTCCCCATCCAATGAGTCATGACCAACCAGAGCTCCTCTGGTTCCATGAAAAAATCTTTTCATTCAAAACCCATCTTAATTGAAAAAAAAAATTGGATTATACAAAATTGCAGCTTTTGTGACTAAAAACTATACAACATGGGTTTTTAGAAGACCAAAACTTCGTAATTCGTATTAATCTTACAATTAGGTGGAATTTTCAAATATATTTTTTTAGATTGCTTCTGGCACTGCTGATCTACAAGATCGTTCAGATCAATCTCCTGTTCGTGCACGACCCACCCCTTCGATACTTGATCTAGCGAAGGGGAAACACACTTATTTCTCTTACCCGACCTCTGAAGCCGAGGAAGAAGAAGAAGCTGTTGCAACATCAAGAGATAGCTCCTCTCAAGAGGGCTATCAAGGACATGATAGAAATTCTTCAAGGCCTATCTTTACACAAGGCAATGAAGGCGTCTTTGGAGCTGAGGCTCAACCTGCAGCCTCTGTTGCTGCAGGGGTTACCCATGTGGTTGATCTAGTCACAAAGGCTGAGTTCCAAGCCTTTGAAGACTCGATTCAGTGGTCCTTGGAAGACCTAAAAATCATAACACCTCATCCACCTTTTCCACCCAAATAAACCAACTACTTATGAACTCCATCGCCATCCTCACGGCCCAGGCAACTGCGACCGATGAGACATTAGCCTCCATCACCACCCAAATAAACTCCATCACCCAAAGCCTTAACATCCTTCCCACCACCATCATCTCCCAAATCCCTCAACCAACCCCACCCCCAACATCATCAGTCGATGAAACCCTCACCTCACTCTCCAACCAAATAGTCACCATCCAAAACACCCTAAACCAACTCCCAGCCACTATCATCGCGCAAATACCCCAACCAACCCCACCTCCACCACCCACTAAAATCCCATCCTTCGATGATGCCCTCAACTCCTTCTCTACAGACTTGAAGGACATTATAGCTAACCTTCCCATTCCACCTCCCACATCCACATCCTCAACAGTGCCCCCAACTGCCTCATCATCATAAACCATGGAGTTCGCCACCAGGGCCGATCTACGAGCCTTGTCAAAGGCACTTGTCTCATCCTTCAATGAGATAAGTGCAAAATTCATTCATCACGCTACTCAACCAACCAAGGCTCTCTCCCAGAGCCTTACCGATAAACAGGCACGCACCACTTCTTTCCTTCACTCGATGGATGAGAGCAGAAAAAAAAGACCCTGAAGGCGTATCTTGCGACCTTCAGGAGGGAGAAAAAGAAAAAGAGGAGCAGCGCATAATGCTCCAATAGCCGCCTGCACAAAAAGTCACGCCATGAGGACCCAGACCCCGATGATAAAGGTCTTCGACCTCATGAGGGGGAGAATGAGCCCACGACTGCTCAACATAAGGAATCTGCTGCACAACCACCCTCATCTCAAACACAAAACCAACCATCTCCCCCAAACCAAGAAACCCAAACGAGGGAACTAGAGGCTCAGCCCTCTGAAGATATACATAATGTACATGTTCCCTTTGCCACTTTCCAAGATCCCATCGAGTTGAGTTCATCAACTGATGGAGAACCATCCACTCTACCTACAACGAACCTACCCTTCACCCCATCACCAACTACCAATCTACCATTAACTCCCTCACCAACACCACGTACCATAGAACCCTTCACCTCTCTACCTTTACAACCACAACCCACAAACACCCAACCTTCATCACAACCCACAAACACCCAACCTTCATCACCACAACAACCACAAACCCAAATTCAACCCGATGAACCAGAAACCAGCCAAACACCTCCTATTGAACCAGAAACCACCCACATTGAAACCCATGAACCCGATGAACCAGAGCCAACTCAAACCCTTCCATCACCAACCCTTATAGATCAAACACAAGCCACAGCCCAACAAACCAAGGTGCAAGCGAATGTTCCTTCATCTTCAAGGCACCCTCCTCAACGGATAGTTGATGAAATAGCAAACATGGAGTCGCTCATGAGACGTCCTGAAGGTCGCCGAGGGAGCCAGTCATGATGGAGAACATCCATCAATATCTGTACCGTGATCATGATGAAGGGCTAACTCTCAATCCTCCAATCTTTTCACTAGAATCCATGAACCTCCTACACCATAGGTTTGTGAGACAGACCACCCAACCACCATGGGCTGTCTTCTCAAAAGATGGAATAAGGTTGGTCATGGACATCAAAATGAGGACCTTTGCCAACCGAGCCATCAAGTACATCGAGTACACAATGGAGCGAGCTCATGGTCAGGTCAGCATCTTTAGTGACAATGACTTGATCAATCTCAATCCTTATGACTTGATCGATCTATACGCATACACAACTCAGCGACAGGATCAGGGCATACGATTTGGGATGGCGAACAGAGCGATCTTGCAGACTATGGAAACCTTGGTGAAGCATCAAGCCAAGAGTGACTTTAAGATTACTCTTCAGCTTGGCATCGACAGACTCTCCTGAACTCCTCCTGATGAAGACTTACCTGGCCTACAAGAGAAGAGATATGCCTCTGTACTTACTCAACCAGAGCTGGGTCTGGTATACAAAAATGAGTTCGGAGTGAAGAAATTCTTTAGGTTGACTGAGGCCTTTAAGTATTCAAATGAAACACTTAAATGGTTTTAGAAGGCCATCATAGATAGATTGGGCAGATCTCACGTGCCAATAGACGATGGACAGAGATTGATACATGAAATATCTACAGTCATAGACTACAAAAGACTACTCATGCGTTTTTGGGAAATATCACAGGGGAGACCTTAAGTGTAATCCTATGCATTTTTTGTCTTGTAATTTCCATTTCACCAATGTAAGAATTCATCATTTGTTCCAATGAAAAATTTGGCCAAAGATGCTTTTCTTTAGAATAGCCTCTGTTCTTCATTTATACTTTGAATGTTCCTAGAATAGTTAATGTTTGTTCTTTCATTACTTAGGGGGAGATTGTTAGACCCCATAAGTATTGTTGGACCTGTAAATTCAGCTTTGATATTGATCTATTACTATGAATGAACTTTAGGATGATTAAAGTGCAGCGGAAACAATATTAAGAACAAAACAGAGTAAAATAAACCAAGAACACACAGTTAAGATGATGAAGAAGATGAACACAAGAGAATTGCTTCAAAGGTTTTTCAATTCATTCAATTGAAAATAAGACGATTACAATTCGGAAGCACTCTGAATACAAAGGCCTTAGCCGCTATTTATACTAGTTCCTAACGACCTTACTGACATGATCTAGACGTGTGAAATCATCCAAGCCGTCCAAATAAAGTCGATTAAAGACCTAGTCACGTGAGAAGCACATGCAGCTAACAACCTTTGAAAAACAGTTGGGAGAGGATCTTCACAGAAGACGAAACCACAGACCCTCAGAGGCTCTGCTGTAATAGACTTGCTTGTTCTTATTGACATAGACCATTTTCCAGAACCTCTGTGAGAGACATCAGAGGTTCTGTCACACTTTACTTACTCGAATATTAGGCTTCTGTCGTCAGTCCTCTGTTGTCTTATGTGGAAGGTAAGCGTCTGTCAAGACTTGTAGAATACTTTTTCTATACTTTTACAAGAGATGAATAACAGAGCTAACAATCTCCTCCTAAGTATGAAAAAGTAAATTTAGACAAAAGGATGCAAGAAATGACTAATTGAAAGAATTACAAGAGCAGATTAAACTCATCCTCTGAAAAGAATTACATAAATGAACAAATTGAAAATTGATACTACAGGCCTATACTATTACAAGAGCTTAGTCCACAGCAGAGTCTGGATAGTCATCTACGGTAAATTGTAGATCTTACTTGATAGTTCTGTAGACTTTGAATATCCATTCTCTGAAGGAGACTTGAACTTTGATCGTTTCCAGAAGGTGGTTCACTTCATCCCCCCTTGTCCAGGAATACAAACCCAAAGATGGGATTGTGGACAATGGTGTTGGGATGAAATCTAACCAGCCAACTTGGTCTGTTCTGTGGAGGAGAAATTTTTAGCTCTGGCTGGGCCAACCTCATTGCGATGTCGTAATCTTTCTGGCTGTAGAACTTGACTTGAGCACGCATAACCTCAATCAGCCTTCTCAGAGAAATCGAATATGTTGACCTCCTCTCCATGTATTTGTGAAGGAATATTAGGTCAAATACACAGAGGTTGTAGAGGTCAGCATCTGTGAAAGTATATAGGTTGCCATCATCCCCTTTTACCATATATTGAGCATATAGCATGGTCTTCTTTAGCATAGTCCTTGGAGAAATTGTTTCAAGAGAAGTAATCACATGCTCTGAGAAGACCTGCTCTGGTGGCCTTGTGAGCATTGAGAAGTGGAACTTTGCAATGGCAAGCGGCATACCTGTAAGCTCTGGGTCATAAGGGGTTTCTGTGTCCACGACAGAGTAACGCCACCGCATAATCTCCTCAACAGTGGTTACGTGCTCTGTGCGTACCTTCTGCGTAGGAATCTTGCTCATAGATTCAAGTATCTCAGAAACCCTCCCCACTATGGTAGATTCTGGTATTCTGGTTTCTTCTTCTAGTATCGGCCTCTGGGTGGACCCCTATGGTAGGATTGGCTTGACAGTTCCTATCAGAGCATCAAACGTACATGTGGACGTTTCCTCTGGAATCTCGCCATTTTAGAGGAAGAGCCTTCTCCAGCACTGGGGATGGGGGCTATGCCCTTTCTCGCTTGTGCCTCTGCCAAAGACGCCTTTAAAGCTCGAACGAGATCGGGGTCATCATACTCTTCTTTATTTATCTCCTCTGGCGTCTCAGAGCTTGACCCCTTCTGTGGTGACTCCTCTACTGCTTTACCCTTGCCTTTCCCCTTAGGCTCTGGAGATTTGTCTTTAGAGAATAGGACAACAACAGAGTCCATTATTTTTAGTGGTCTGGCAGAGGTTGTCTTATTTGGTTCCTCTTTCTTCTTCTCCCCCTCATGACGATCATGGTCATCACCTCCTTGATCGTCATGGATTTTAATGGCTTCTGCCTTGCAAGTAGTAAGGGGAGCCTTCTTCAATTGCTTTAAAACTTTGGAAGCCGCCCTCTCCATCTTTTGAAGGACCTCCTCAGCAATCACAGAAGGAGTGTTGATATCCATCTTTGTGGCCCATTTTATCTTAGAGATGCAGTGATAGATCTCATTTATGAAGTTTTCACCTTCTTTGACGAGTTTCTTCGTGCAGTCTCTTATAGCTTTGTTGCTTGCTTGGGCTTCCTTGAGGAGTTGGTCGGTGTATTTCTGCACGGTCTCTCCAAGGGCTTCAACCATTGCGTCTAGCTCTCTGCGAGTGGCTAGATGGTTAATATTAGCCTTGGATGATTTAGAGTCAACCATTGCGTCTAGCTCCCTTTGATCTCGTCCTTGAAGGCAGAATAATCCGTGTAGCCGACGGAAATAAAGTCTGCAGCGAATTGGGCGGCAACCTCTCGTAGTTCTGTCTTGAGCTTTTGGATTGAAGAAGGGTTGAGTGACAAGGCGTTGAAAGCTTCTGTGAGGTCATCTTTGTTGAGGACAGAGCTCTGAAGGGCTGATACGGTCGCCTTGAGCTCATAAGTTATGGAAGTCAACTCCTTCAGAGCCTTTGTTAACGGTTCAAGAGCCTTTGTCACCGATTGGGAGGAGAACAATCTTTTCCACTCATCCATCCTCTTGAATACCTCTGTGGCGAAGGTTTGTAACTCCTCCTTCGTCACATAAGTACTCTGGGAACCTAGATCACCAACACATGGTGACCTAGTAGCCTTGGAGTGTGAGGCGCCCTTAGTGACTAGTTTTTCGATGTCAACTCAGGGACTTCCATCGGATCCTCGAACATCTCCAATTGGAGAGCCTACCAGTGTTTTGTCGATATCGTGCCTAGTAGGTTCAGAGCCTAACTCGGCAGAGGGATTGAGTATGGACTTTGGGCATTCTAGACCCGCAGTCTCTGTGAACCTCTCGTATGCCTCTGAAGCATAACTTGGTTGATCACTCTTGTGTGGAGGGGCAACGGATGCCTCTTTGGGTTGTGACGAGTCCTTGGGCGAATGGACTCTTATTGTAAAACCAACATCCTTTTGAGAGGATGTTGGAGTTGACTGTGGTTCCCGGGCTATGCATTTGACAGAGGACGAATGAATGTCCTCCGGGAGGTTGGTTTGGGTATGGTTCAGCGTGTGCACGCCTTGTTCAATAGGGGTTCCCTCTAGAACAGGGTCCCTAGAAATGTGGGTAGCACTAGGATGGGGGCTAGGATGTGTTCCTTTGACATCTTTTACTCCCTCTTCTATCTCCAACTCTTCTTCTTCGTCGTCTATTATGAATTATGTCCCCAAATCCGCTACCTCTGTGGGCGCTTTAAATTCTTGTTGGATGTGGAAGATGACATCGTGTATCTGCTCTGTTGGGGACTCTTCGTGAACWACCTTGCGCAACCTTCTACGCTTTGGAGCAGCCTCTGCAGGGCTTTCTTGGATGACAGCCTCTGTGACCTCAACCTCTGTGTAGGATCGATTAACTCGGTTTCTTGGTATTAATTACTTACTTGGATGATCTATTTAACAGTGATAATGCAGCGGAAAATATATGAATCAACCAAAGTAGAAATCAATAAGAACACAGTATTGAAGATTGATGAACACAAGAGAGAGCTTCAAATGATTTTCAATAGATGAAAATGTTAACAATTACAATACGAAAGCACACTGAAATACAAGGGCCTACGCTCCTATTTATACAAGCAAGTAACCGTTTACTGACACGACCTAAAAGTAAATTAATCTAAGCCGTTCGATCAAAACAGATTACAGACAAGAACACATGATTAGCACGAGCAGCTAATAAACCTAAGTAAAACAGCTAAAGAAGATCTA
>NW_020201206.1:0-1530 GCF_001531365.2 Cynara cardunculus var. scolymus | reverse complement strand
ATAGATTCAAGGATTTCAGAGACCCGTCCTCCCGTTGTAGACTCTGGCATCTTGTGTTCTTCTTCTTCTTCCAAAATCGGCCTCTGGGTCGATCCCTCTGCAAGGATTGGCTTGACAGGTACTTGTAGGGCATCAAAGGTACCCGTGGACGTTGTTTGGACTTGTGGGAAAAGAGATGATGTGGCTTCACCTTCTCTATGGTGCATTGGAATTTTACCCTTCTTCGCTAGAGCCTCTGCCAGAGATACTTTTAATGCTTTGAGGAGTTCAGGGTCATCAACATACTCTTCTTCATTAATCTTCTTTGGGGTTTCTGTGCTCGATGATGACCCCTTCTGTGAAGACTCTACAGCTATGGCCTTCCCCTTGCCTTTAGGCTCTACAGCCTTTTCCTTGCCTTTTGCAGCTGTAGAATCCCCAATCTTGACACCTCTGGCAGGTGCTCTAGCAGTAGTCTTCTTTTTTGATTCTAGGGCCTTCTTCTTTTCCTTCTTCTTCTCCCCCTCATGACGATCATCATCACCTTCATGATCGTGATGGCTCTGTTTTGCGTCTGCCTTGCATGTAGTCAGGGAAACCTCTTCAAATGACGCAAGATTTTTGTGGCCACTTTGTACATCTTCTCGATCACCTTTTCAGCACCTGCAGAGGCATTCATCACATCGAGTTCTGTGGCCCATTTAAGCTTGGAAACGGTGCTGAAGATCTCTGCTCGAAAAAGATCACCTTCCTTTACAAACTTGGACATGCAGTCTTTGATGAGAGCGTTTGATGCTTGGACCTCAGTGGCAAGTGCTCCGATATGGCCGGTTACAACATCCCCTAGGGCATCCACAATAGCATCCAGCTCTCTGTGAGTAGCCAAATGATTGATGTTGGCCCTTGAGGTCTTCGTGTTAAGGCCGTAGGTGACTGCAGAGGAGAACATCTCCTTGATTTCGTCTCTGAATGAAGAGTAATCTGCGTAGCCTGCAGAGACGAAATCAGCTGTGAATTTGGCGGCCATCTCTGTGAGTTCTTCCTTTAGCGTCTTGATGGAGGAGGGATTTAGCGTCATCGCTTGGAAGGCTTCTGCTAAGTCATCCTTTCGAAGGACAGAGCTCTGAAGGGTTACCAAAGTAGACTTCAATTCTGCAGTTGAGGAGGATAACTCCTTCAGAGCTTCTGTGAGCGGCGTGAGGTCCTGTGGCGTTGAGCGTGAGATGAACAAGCTTTTCAACTCGTCCATCTTCGTGAACAATTATGTGGCAAAGGTGTTAAGCTCCCCCTTTGTCACATAGTCGTTCTGGGAACTCGGACCACCAACACATGGTGATCCTTTTGCCTAGGAGCTTGAGGCGCCCTCAGCGGCTGGTTTTTCGTAGCCTGCTCAGGGACTTCCACTGGATCCTCGCGCATCTCCTTGAGGAGAGCCTACCGGTGTTCTGTAGATCTCTTGTGCAGTAGGTTCAGAGCCTAACATTGCAGATTGATCTAGTGGAGACAGAGGGCGTTCTAGACCCTCTACCTCTGTGATCCTCACCTGTGCCT
>NW_020201205.1:73593-74798 GCF_001531365.2 Cynara cardunculus var. scolymus | reverse complement strand
CTGTCGAGGAAAATCTTAAAGATCAGGTTATTGTAAACCAAGCCATCACTATTGAACGTGAGAAGGCTATCACTGAGCGTGAGCGAGCAATCGCTGAACTCAAGGCTGAGAAAGCTACCATTGAAGGGTGGTGCAAAGCTTCCATCAAGGCCTCTGAGATCATTAACGCTCAGATCCCAGTCAAGATAAAGACTGGTCTAGGATTTTCCTATGATCAGGAAGAATGTGTTAAAGACAGGACCATGCTCAAATTTGGTACCTTTGTCTCTTCTATTCCTAACACTTCTTCCTCTCAGTCCTCCTCTTTTACTAAGAGTCATCTTGAAGGAACTCTTTCGAGTTCTGGGTGCAAAAACAAAAGTAAATCTATTGTCACAACATCCCTTTCCAAGAATTCTAGCAAGTCTAATAGATCTTGGTCTATTCCTTCAACTTGTAAAGTTTCTTCTTCTTCAGGGACTAGGAAATCCAAATCCAATCAGAAATCCAAGTCACAGCTCAAGGTGAACTTTTCATCTAAGGAATCCAATTCCTCAAAGGTTCCTCCTAGAACCAATGAGAAGAGAATCCTTGGAGCTGGTCCCGCTTCTAATCTGATACTTCCTAGCCCTAAAGCTACTCTTAGCTTTAGGAAGTGTAAACACTGCGTTGAGAAAACACATATTGCCAGCAAGTGTCCTTCTGCCGCCAAAGCTGGTTCGCCAACTATGGGCAAGAAAGTAACCAAGACTGAGAAATCAACTAAGGTGAAATCATCCACAAAGGCTGCTCTAGCAACCAATGTAAAGAAAACCGTTGAATCCTCTTCTTCAGGCTCAGCGAAGACAACTCCTGCTAAAAAATCTTCAGCATCAGACGTTGTAGTTTCTACCACTGAAGCCTCTTTATCAGAGTCAGTGAAGACTTCCACCAAAACTACGTTAGTAGTGTCAGAGGTTGTTCCTCTTTCCACTCAAACCTCTTCAGGTTCGGTGATGCCATCTACTGATGTTGGTTCTTCAGCATCAAACGATGAAGCCTCTAACAAAGMTGGACCCCAATAGCTGGGTACCAATAGCATTCTTATTTTGTTTCCTTGTACAGGATGTCAAAGGCATATGGTATCTGGACAGTGGATGTTCAAGACATATGACTGGAGATATATATCTCTTCTAACTCACTTCAAGGAAGAAAGAGGACCTTCTGTAACCTATGGTGGAAATGGA
>NW_020201205.1:65073-70118 GCF_001531365.2 Cynara cardunculus var. scolymus | reverse complement strand
CCTATACTTCACTCCAAGACCAAACATATTGAGATCTGATATCATTTTATCAGAGATCATGTTATGAATGGTGATATTGAACTTCACTTCGTTCCAACTGAGTATCAACTCGCTGACCTTTTCACCAAGCCTCTTGATGAGACAAGATTTAATATCTTGATCAGCGAATTGGGTATGTTGAACACTGAAGATTAATCTTTAGGTATTATACATAACTCAGTAAGTGAAATGATTCAGTGTTCTATCTCTAACACTGAACTTTTGAGTAAATATATCTATTCTCTTTCAGGTATGATTACTCTTCTCTTTTCTCAACTTAAAACCTTCATTGAAGCTTTCTCATCTTCAGTGATAAATGTTTTAAAATGTAGTCTCAGTGATTCTCTACATTCACCACATCTTCAAGTACATCTTTATACTTATTCTCTTAAAAATCTAAACGATCACTGAATCTTTTCTTATCAGTGATTAAAAAGTTCTTTTTTAAATACCAGTTTCAGTGACTCTTCTTATCACTGAACCTGATGCCTTAAAACCTTCACTGAATCTTTCTTTTCAGTGATAAATTGTTTTAAACGGTCATATCAGTGTTTCTTTTGACACTGCATGACTCTTCGTTTTCTTAAAAACTATTTGTTTTTAAAAGAAAAAATAGTTAATGAACCGTCTTTATGACGACATTCTCTATTTACTATGTACGACGCTTTGAGATGCGCAAAAGGTTCTGTCATTACGCTACCTCATTTAATGTCATCCAATCATGGATGAGAACGTGGTATATTTTTCATCATGACCACTTTCCCGAACCGTCGTCTTTTTTCCTCTCTCATATTATTTCTCTCTCCTCCTACCTATAAATATGAGACTTCTTCTCCATTTTTCTCTTTACGCTTTCAAATTTCTTAGACGAACCTCTGCTAAGATTTCTCCAAAGCAAGAACTCTCTCTAAATCTTCAAACCTTTTTCGACCTTTCCTCTTAATCTTCAAATGTCAGAATCTTCTTTTCTTCTTAGTAACAAGAAATGTGTTTAATATGATTAAGAACTTCGTTCTCTTAATACAAACTGTAAAGATTCATTAATCATCTCTTTCATGATTATAATTTTGTTTCTTTATACACATTTTACTTGAAAATCCCTAATCTTTTACGGATTTTTCAAAAGAAGTTTTTCCTAGTCCAAAAACTTTTTCTATAATCTTACCCAAAAACTCTTGGTTTATTTCTAACAAACCTGTTTGCTTTTCTTCTTATTTATACAAACAGATGGCTACCAAGAACGTCAACTTCTTCCTTGACGAGATCTCCATCAAGGCTAACAACCACATTGCATTGTTGGAGATACCACCATCAAAGGCACATTACCAAGACGCGGCTGACTTCCTCAAGCAGTCGTCATTGGGTTTCGCTCTCAACCATGAGCCCATCATGCTGAAAAAGCTTCTTCAGCAGTTCTGGCTCACTGCTGAGGTTGTCGAAGTCAAAGACAAGTCTGGACGCCAGATGGAGCATATCCATTTCACTTTCAATCGCATGGAAGTGAACTTTGGTGTTTCTACACTCCGGTCGGCTCTCCGTCTTCCCAAGGGTCCCTTCGACAATGAACCCTCCACCGCCGAGATCATTGAGTTTCTTGACGCCATTGGCTACCAGTGGCAAATAAAGAAGGACTCCAATGCCCCTCTGAAGTCCTTGACGAAGATTGAGAAGAACAGGATGTCAGCTGTCTGGCAATACCTGTTTTCTCATTTCATCTAGTGCATGGGAGGAAAAACTGGAGGTCAGGACCAGGCCTCTAGAACCGCCTTGATCATAGGTGTATCTACGATTCAGCGTCGCAATATAAATTATGTTGCGGTCATTTTCGATGACCTGGAGCTCTAGCTGAACAAGCGCCAGCGAGAAAAGGTGGTGCCTTACACCAGGTTTCTTTCAATGGTGTTTACCAAGATCTTTAAAGATCTTTACTCCAAAGAAGAAAACCTTCCGATTTTCAAGCTTGGATCCAGGATTCTGGATCATAAGCTGAGGGATAGTGATGTGGCTCTAACTTCCATTGTGTCCATCACTATCTCTTCTCCTTAGGTGGCCATGACAAGGGAAACCCCCCCTCCCCCGCGTCTAGCCAAGCTACCAAAACCCCTTCAAAACGACCCTCTCAACCAACTATTGGTTCTCCTCAGAGAGCCAAGAAGTCCAAAAAGGGGACAACCACGTCTCTAGCAAGAGCCTCTCAACAGATTTCAGTTATTAAAACTAGCCTTATTCCCCGAGGCGACTTCTACTCACCTTCCCAGCTCTTCAGTGATTTATCTCATCACTGTCGTATCAGTGGTACCTTCACCAACCACTTCAGTGACCCAAATCACTGAAAGTGTGAATATCAGCGCCGTCACCACTGAACACCCACGTCTCTTCTCAACCATTTTCTCTTCTCCTCCTTCCTTGGTCTTTACACATGTCGATGATGTATCAGCGACTGTCCTTCCTGATACTGAGACGCGCACCACTGGACCTGAGATTGCTCCTCTCGATGCTCTTCTGCATACAGATGTCCATCCTCTTGAGGACATCTTTGCTCACGCCAGCGACAATCCTTTAGATGTCACTGATGGCCCCTCAAATATTCCATCTTCCTACCCTTTCTTTTCTTCTAACCTTGAGCCTTCAGCTCACACTTATTCTTTTGCAGGTCCTTCTTCGATGCATCAGTCTGATGCTCAGGAAGTGGAAGAGGAAGACAGAGAGAAAGATGATGGAGGATATGAAGAGATCGACGATGCCTACGATATGGCATCAGACATCAAACTTCTCCTTCCAGCCATTGATATAGTCCTCTGCAGGATCAACGAAGTCCACCAAGAGATTCCCCGCCAAGGTGATCTTGATGCGAACTTCCTTGCCATCCAGGCGGATGTTCAAGAAGTTCAGAGTCATCTCCAGACTCTCCAAGAAGTTGTTCAAGCCAACACCAATGCCATTGCTATTTTTCACAGCAGGGCTAACGATGCTCAGGCTATTGCTGATCAGCAGACTGGCCTTCTTCAACAGATCCTGGATGTTGTTCGTCAACCAGCTCCAATGATCCCTCCTTCTTTCTCTGCCAGTGATCGCGCCCAGCTCCATGAGACACGTGAGGCAATGAAAACTCTAGCCAGTGCTTTGCAAAGGCTAGAGGATATAATGGTTCTCCAGCGTCAGTGCTTGGACGAACTCTCTGGCCAATTCTCTCAAGCCTTAGCCAGAGAGGGGGAGATGAGGTCCAACGCTGGTGAATCATCAGATGTTGTGCTTACTCCTTCTCAGGCTGTTGGTCCAGTATCAGCTTCAGTTGCAGTTGAAGCTGAGGCTCTTAGAGTTGAAGCGGTTGATGCTCCTGTAATCCCGACCACCAAAGCTGCTCCAGTTAAGGATGTCGATGCCATCCCTAGGGATGATGCCCATACCATCACTGCTGCTGGTGATAATGATGAAGATGATGATGATGATGATGATGACGATGATGAACCTACCATTCCAGACACCGAAAATGATCTAGATGGCGACGACGACGATGATGATGAAAATGACTTTACCATCAGGTTCCAGAAGCCATCAACCGTCACCAAGGGTGTTACCCTCAGGGATTCCACATCCCAAGGGGAGCAAAAGCAAGGTGAACTGATTCCATCAGGGAACCAGGACCCCAAGTCGAGAGGCAAGACGGTCGCTGAAGAAGGAAACTTGAAGGTATTGTTCAATATCCCTCAACAACCTTTGTTTGAAGACTCTACCTCTCAGGTAGTGATTACTTCAAAATATCAACTTCATATTCCATCAACAACCTGCGGTCGACTGGAGTGGGTACCTGATCAACCCATCTCTTGTGCTCCTACTGACCAGCAGATGTCTCAGCTGAAGGAGTCACTCGACCAGACTAGAGTAAAAATCCCTCTTCGTACCTCTAGTGGTGGTGAGTTCGACTTCTTTTCTGAAGCTGAAAGACTCGAGGCATTAAGGGCTGAAGAAGAGTTGGAGCTTCAAAAGAAGCAGACAGAAGACAACTTGAAGCTGGCCAAGTCACTAGCTGAAGAAGTCCTTTCCAAGAAAAAGTCCAAGAAAATGGTGAACGCTGTCCAAGCCCAGGCTAAACTTCTTTCGAAGGGAATTCCTACGTCGAAGAAAACTTGGTGAAAATGTACCTGGTTACATAGATCTAAGAGTTTTAGAATAGTTTCTCTTTGTAACAACAATCCACTTTTCCTTGTAACTTCTTGTACTATGTCTACTTTCAGTGATTGTACTTATAATCTGTAAGCACTAGACATGTACTGTAATACTTCTAATATTTCTTATGATTAATAAAATGAGTATTCCATGTACTTCATTGAAAAAGATTCATGAAAAAAGTAATAGGGACACAAGTCTATGAGTTCTGATGTTACTTTTCGCGTTCACTGACAATCTATAAGTCAGTGAATAAGCTTTTAGTTTCAGTTTCCGTACTTGTAATTTTCTTAGATATAACTTAAGAAAAATTCTTAAGCTGAGACTGCTAACTGAAAAAGATCCCAAAATAGTAAAAAGGGACATGTACTTCATATGTAACTTTTCCTTACTATTATTTGATAAGATAACATTCTTTATGTTATCTTGTTATAATCAAATAGGGGGAGATTGTTGATTCTCTCTCTCAATGATTTGATGATAATCTCTTTTCACTTATGTGTTGTATTTATGTTTCTGTCTTTTCAGTTCCAGCGATCTTCATTGAGTATGTTCAGTGATCGCTGAAGAACTTGCATTGTAAATCTATCAGAGACGGCAATACTTCAAGAAGACAACACTCACACCAAAGAACCTTCAGCAAACGTCGAAAACTGAAACTGAAGAATAGAGATTGGCGAGTACGTGATCTGAAGTGGTATTCAGTGATTACAAGCCTGTCTACATATGTGTGAAGACTGCTCAAGCTTCAGCGAATGATGATGAGACCTTCAGGTCATTCCAGCATTCAGTGATCAAAGGAAGCTTGCTTAGCACGATTGTTGTTGTCTTGTCCTTAT
>NW_020201205.1:62984-64778 GCF_001531365.2 Cynara cardunculus var. scolymus | reverse complement strand
CCTCTTAAGGCTTGACACGCACTCTAACCCTACCATATTGCATTAAATGCACTGGATATAAATAGAAGTGTTTCTTCTCCATGCAGAGTGCGCGCAACTCACTTTCTAACCCTAATTCTTACTTCAAGCATTTTCTAGCTTAAGTAAAGGATCTTTTCTACAGCATTTCTTTTCTTGTATTTGCTAAGACTTGGTGTGTAACTAAAGATTGTTTAGATATGTTTTTACTACCTTATCTTTCCGCAAACAATCTTGTAAAACCTGTATTGATCTTTTTCATCAATATATATTTTAAATTTGAAAATATTGTGTTTGTATTCATCCCCTCTTCTACAAACTGTTTCTCTTCTTGTAGACCCTCACAAGACCAACAATATATATATATATATATATATATATATATATATATATGAGCGTTTAAATGAAAACCGCCTCTATTTGTGTAAACCGTGTAAACCAATCTCATCCATCCATTTTCTTGATCAATGGTCAAGGTTTGTTTACTTTATTTTAGGAAATTAAAAGAAAAATATATTAAAATTTTATTTTTATATCATCAATAAGTGCAAAATGGTAAACAAAAATACATATTCTATAACATCCTATTGAAGGACATTATTCTTTATTTTAGGAAATTAAAAATTTCTATTTGTTAGAAAATAATTTCGCTAATGCATCAGCCTTTTTATTCCTTATCCTGAAATTGTTTCAATGTCCTTCACACACCCATGTAAATATGCACCATATTCATTATGAAATTATTTCAAGACGCACCGATTTCATCATGAATCCATTTCAGCATGTAATTATTTCATGACAAACCGCACACATTATGCACCCGTTTTATTTTGCATTTCACCTACTAAATGGATCAACTACATCATCATTGAAACGGGGTTCATCATCAAACTAGTTCACTACTCATTGTTCAATTATGCTATGAACTAGTTTCACCTTCATGAAACTTGTTTCATGTACATAGATTAGTTTATTTTGCTCCTAATTTGATGAATTCATTTCTTTAATCCTTACAATCTTAAAGATTCTGTAGCAAATTACAATATTCAAGATTATTGAACAGATTCATCATGTACCCGTTTCATCATGCAATTATTTCATGACGAACCAAATACATTATGCACCTGTTTCACTACTCTTGGTTCAATTACGCCATACTAGTTTCACCTTCATGAAACCTATTTCATGTACATTAATTTTCTTATTTCACCCGTGATTTGATGAATTCATTCATTTAAGCCTTACAATCTTCAAGATTTTGTAACAGATTCATCATGTACCCGTTTCATCATGCAATTATTTCATGACGAACCAAATACATTATGCACCCGTTTCATTTTTCACTTCACCTACTAAATTGATCAACTACACCATCAATGAAACAAGTTCACCATGAAAATGTTTCACTACTCATTGTTCAATTATGACATGAATCAGTTTCACTTTCATGAAACCTGTTTCATTTGTATTAATTTCTTTTTTCAATCATGATTTGATGAATTCATTACATTATGTCTTACAATCTTTAAGATTCACCAGCAGATTCAATCGAATCACAATATATTTAGTTAAAATTTTTAAAATTATAATATAATTAAATATTTAAATGTTACCATTTATAAAATTTTCTTTATTACGTTTCCTTAATTAAGATTTATTAATAATTTCCATATTTAATTGAAAATATTGTAAATGACCGAAATACCCTTATTGATTAAATTTAATTAGAAAAAAATGAAATTTTCCTATTGGTCGAAATTAGTTTACACGGTTTCT
>NW_020201205.1:54162-61834 GCF_001531365.2 Cynara cardunculus var. scolymus | reverse complement strand
ATATATATATATATATATATAGTTGTGTTCATATGGTTCTTATATTAACAAAAAAATCATAGAATTTTGATTTTGTAACTCCCAATTAATTAATGATATGTGAGTTACATAAATTTTTTTACCTAAATACCCTTTTTAACATTGTTCACTTATCTTTATGCAATTTTAAATTTAAAAAAATAAGTTTTTATCATGATTAATCACAATAGTTTATTGAAAGATTGAATGACCAAGATCGGTTAACAAAGTTAACACAAAAACTTTGGTTAACATTTGATCTTACCCCTATATATATATATATATATATATATATATATATACTTAGGATCATGTGAGACCAATGGTTTTTCGTGAGACCCGTAAGACTAATTTGCAATCCTTGGATTAGATCTACAATCGTCAGATCTGAACATTCATAAACGCCACGAGACTTTTCAATAATTACAAAATTGTCACCATACAACTTTAGACCATTAGATCATTAGCTTATAAAGATGATCAATGAAAATAAATTGGTCTTACAGGTCTCACGAAAAACCCTTGGTCTCACGTGAACTCAACCCTATATATATATATATATATATGTATATATATATATATATATATATAGACTTTGGATCATGTGAGAACAATGGTTTTTCTTGAGACCCGTAAGACCAATTCTCAACCATTGGATTATATCTACAATATGACAATTTGAACATTCATAAACGCCACGAGACTTAGCAATAATCACAAAATTGCCACCACGCAATTTTAGACCACTAGATCATTAGCTTTTAAAGTTGATCAATGAACATAAATTGGTCTTACGGGTCTCACGAAAAACCCTTGGTCTCACGTGAACCCAACCCTATATATATATATGTATGTATTTTTGATTAACCTAGGTATCCAACCTACTATGCGAGCCGACTAATCCTAGAACGACCACTTGCTTTGCAGGTAGCCCAAAATCACCGCATTTGAATCTCCGTGGCCACAATGGGATTTTTGTTCCTTTTTGGATTTGAACCTGGGACCTCCAGACACTTTTGACATTTGGAGCCAAGCTCAAACCAATCAGGTACCACCCTTATGGTTAAATTGATATATTATTAAAGGCTATATTTGTCATCATTTCTCTCATTCTTATGAAAAATTATTTTCTTCTTCCTTCCCTTCCCTTCCCTTTCCATGATACAAATATTTTTTCCCTAAATTCGAGAACATAAATAAAAGAATAAATATTGATTCTAAAAAAACTGATATATCAATAATAATCTATTTAAACCAGAGTTAAAAATATTGATGTGGTCAAACGATGTGGTCTTTCCTAAGGGTGTAAACGATACGAGACAATTGACGAACTACTTGAGATCGACTTGTTCAAAGCTCAGTCAACACTCGACTCGAATATGCTCAGCTCGAATTTGAGCTCGACTCGACATATTAACAAATCGAGTCAAGCTACCCAATACTCGACTCGAAAAAATCGTGAGATACTCGATTATTTTATATATAATTAGTTTTAAAATATAATCAGTTTTTATGATAAAATTTGTAAAATATAAATAATAAAGATGTCTTATATTTTTAGATATTTAAACAAAATTATGCATTTTTTAATCATAAAAATTAAATCAATTATTCAAAAATAAAAATATCATCGTTTTCTCAAAATCACATAAAGCCATATTATAACATCGACTGAGATAAATAATAAAATAAAATATTAAAATCACGATCTATCTCGCTGCGTTGCGCGAGTACGCTTCTAGTAAAAACTAAGAGAACATCTTTAAGTTTTAAAATTTATAAGAGAAATACCCTAAAATTTTAATGAGTGAGCTTGATTTGAGTTTGAGTTCAAGTTCAAGCTTGATTCGAGCTCGAGTTCGAGCTTGATAAATAGTTATCGAGTTCAAGTCAAGCTTTGATTTTTACTATTTGCGAGTTTTCGAGTCGAGTTCAAACTTGAGAATTAAGTTTCGAGTTTAAATAAATTATAGTGATACTCGAACTCGAACTCGAACTCGAACTCGACTCACATCATTATACCCCTAGTCTTTTCTGCCACGAACGATCCTAATGTAATGGCTACCTCTAGAAATGATAAAAAAATACCAAAACTTGAAAAGACGTTTTGAATAGATATCCGGAAGAAAATGAAAAAAATAAATAAAAAACAGTCCATATTTGAAAGAATATAAAGTTGAAGGGGGTGAAATGTAACATTTTAAGTACAAAGATCCACAATTTTCAACCTATCCCGCCTTTTGAAAGCATTTCTCAGAGGGGTGTGTGTCCCAATCAATTTCAAAAACTCTCCTAGGGTTTTTGCGAATTCAGGTGAAACTTTTCCAAGGATTTCATCGCTTTTACCGTTGTTGCTGTTTCATTATAGGTTGAATTCTAGGGTTTCTATAGCTGGCTTCTTTTTCTTTTCATTCGATTATGCTTTTTTTGTTGCTCTTGATTCATCAATTGATGATTATGTTTGATTTTCCAGTTTCAAATGGAGGCGCTCTATTCTAAGCTGTATGATAAGTACACTAAGCTCAAGGTTTCTCTCTTTCCTCTCGCTTCTCGTTCTCTACAATGTACGAGTAATTGTGTTAATTGGGAATATGTGATTCTTGTAAGTGGAGTTAACTAGCTTTGGTTTGTTGTTTGATTACTGTACAGGCGAAAAAGGCTTCTGAAATAGAGCAGCTTAATTTGGATCAAGAAGAAAAATTTAAGACCTATGTGTCTGGTATGTATTTTTTTTTATTGGCAGCTTAATTTTGTATTGAATTGTTTTGTGGATATCAGTAAGTGCATTTTGGACATCTTCGTTTTATAGCCTTTGTAATCTTCCCTTTCCAAAAGGGGTTGCATTTTAAATTGTTGATGTCTAACGTAGTACCCATCATGTACAAATCTGATACGGATTTCAGGAACTAATTTAGCTCTAACGTCTTAATTGGTTGTGCTTCATTGTTTAGCTTTTGAAAAACTTATACTGGTTGTAATTGTGGACTACAAGGTTTTTTTTATAACTTTATCCCAATTTAGTCTTTAACATGAATGCAACATGAAGTATTTTCTTGTCTTTCTGATGCAGCTGCAGATGAACTGATTGGCTATTTAACAAGTGAAAAGGACAGGTTATATGCACAAATCAGTGATTTGAGACAGGAAGTGGCTTCAATAAGGCAAGGAACGACTTTGCTGGAGTACTAAGTCAATTTGATAAGAAGTTAACTGGTATTTTGTTTGCAGATCTGCCAAGGACGAAGAGCAAGAAAAGTATGAAAAGATGTTAATCGAAGAGAACCAAAAAAGTAAGGCATAATTTTATGTTATGGTGAATGAGTTGGTTGAATTAAAATTCTAGTCATGAGGTAGCAATGCATAATATAAGGATGCTATCAACGAACATTAACTTTTTATGCACTTAGAAGCATATCAAATGAAGAGAGCACAAAGAGGTACATTTGCTTCTAGGTTAACATCGGATGTTTCTCCACTGATAGCAACAGCATTTCTAGAATATAGAATACGAAAATGCAGTAAGTTGTTGGTGTTGCTGTTGACACCTACAGTTTAAATGCAGTAATTGGTGACACGGCAGGAATGCTTGTTTCTTACTATTCTGAACTAACCACTAATCACCTAATCTTGTGTCACTTCAAGATTTGGTTCTTGTCCTGTTCCAAGAACTGAACCCTTGTAGATGATTTTCACATTGACAATTACTTTAGTCGTACTTTCTTAAAGATGATGGATGATATAGTGATCTGATTACAGTTTTTGGTTCCCGGACAAAAATTCTGAAGTCAAGGAGAATTTACCTCATGAGATTGGCAATTGAATCAGTTTGTAACCCTTTCAACCTTTCAAAGAAATCAGATCATTATGTTGAATTGAATTTTTGTCCATTAGAGATGATAGGTTGACATTGCAATTAAAAGTAATTTTCATCAAGTTCGGAAAATATCAAAATAAGATAAAGCTTAATTTGTCCATGAGCAATAATGTGAAATGAACCAGGTAGATCCCAAGTAGATATTTGTTGCTTTTGTACTTTGAGTTGGAAAGTTTGAATGAGGATCATCTCAGGTTGCTTGTTCTTTAAGCCTGAGTATTAACATTGGTTCGGTTTCAAATTCCATTTAGGTTCTTTAATTTGTAAATTGCCTTTTTGAGGAACGTTATGACTGCACTGCTATTTGTCTGAGCCTCCTCGATTAGCTTCACTATTAAATTATCAAATTAAAGCTAAAATTCTTCTAGAAAGCAACTACTTATCTTCTGTACCATTTTCTTTTAGAAATCTACACCTGAGTTACAGGATCTAGAAACGTTTTTCAACAATTTATGCTCTAGTCTGGCTTGGAAGGATGTTTCTTTAGTATGAGAGAGGTGTCAATATATGACCTATTAAATGACTTCAAAATTTTAGCTTATCACAAAGTATGCCAGTTGATTTATTGAATTCTGAGGAACTTTATGGTTCTTGTCTTCGACAAATGTTATTGCCATCAATGGTTAAATGCATTGCTAACCTTACATCATACACATATACAGCTGAACTGACCACCTAGATTTGTTTATGATCAATGCATTCCTGTATTGGTTGTCAATTACTTGGCTCAAATTTTGCAGACAAACAACTTTCAGAAGAAATTGAGAGGCTGCATAGAAAAGAATTTCATTCCAGCACTAGCAATGACATGCTCGCAATTAATCAAGTGTCAGGTTCTTCAATTTCGTCAGGGAGACTCAACAACTCAACAAAGAGAAAGCGATCTACAGATTTCATGCATGAGAAGGAAGTTGAGGTTGCTCTAGAACATGCATTAGATAAAGAAAACATGACACCTGATGCTATTTATAGCGCTAATCAGGTACAGCTTGTGAGTTTTAAGTTCTTCCCATTTTGGTAGGAAGTTCTGTTTGTGTACTGACCATAGTAATGAGATTGTGTAGCCTAAATGCTGCCGCCGAAGGCTTGGCAGTTCAGGTATGTTTAAAAACTGAATATCTTTCTGGGTGCGTTTGGTCAGTCAGACGGGAGTGGACAGGACTGGACGGGTGAGAGTGAGGTAGGCGGGTGAAAGAAATGTGAAAGGTTTTAGATTTTAATTTTACGCGGGTAGTTTAGTAATTTATCAACCTTGGCCCATCTTCCTAATTTTTGTACCACCTATTTTGATGGGACAAAGAAATGCATTTTTCCCCACTCAGTCTTGTTCCAGCCCAGTCTAAATACCGAACAAACTTGGGACAACTTGTTAACTGTTCTCGCCTGTCTCGGGTACCAAACGCACCCTCTATGTTCTCCGGCGCACAATCTTCATACATTAGAATATATCTGATCAAATTTAGTTGTGGTGTAGTAGATGCTTCTGATACTACCATCTGCATGTTTCAAGAGCTTGTTGAGAGCCTAGTTGACCTGAAGTTTTCTACTGTACACCAAACTGATGATATACTCCTAACTGCAGTGCATGAATCAAGCGGTAATTTATTTGTTGACATTTCATGTTACATACAAGTTGGTGCCTTATCTTCCTTCTACGTTCTAATATGTGATCATCGTTCAACATTGGATGCTTCTGTACATGGAATTTTTACTAATTTTTACGTACGCATTTGATAATTTATCTTCTTTTCTTGCATTTTTATTATTATGCTTCATCATTTCCCAAATCTCATGTTTTGCATAAATAGTGACACGAGAATAGTGAAATCCCACTTGGAGGACAATGTGTAAATCTGAACGCTTACTTTGTATTTGCAATCGAATCTTTCAATCTGAAATTAAATAGTTACTCCGTTCCATAATAAATGCCTGTATTTCTATTTTAATTTGTCCAAAATAAGTGCCCCTTTTCAAAGTAAATGTCTAATTCCGATTCTACCCTTAATTATGAGATGAAGAAATTCATTACTCCTATTATTAAGGGGCAACATTGTCACTTGGTTAATTAAAAAGTGTAATAGTTACACGTTTTAGGAAATCCCCTCATCCTCTTTTATACGACATGTTATATAGTGTACTTATGTTCCCTCTTCGCATATACGAATTTGGAGATTTTAAAATCGTTTTCATGCTGTAATTAAGAACCCAGATGGAATAATATGGGCATTACACTTCCATTTATGACATCTGTTGTCTAAACTATTTGATTTTACCGATAGGGGTGTCTTTATGTTAAGAAATCTAGCAAAAAGCATTCACACCTAGTATGAAAATGGCAGTAAACCAGTAAAACCTTGGGTTTGCTTTCTAGAGTCACCCCCAAACTCACCACTCACCAGTTCAAGTCTCCTCAGAGCCACTAGAGGGTTTGACTGACTGTTAACTTCAAGGTTCCATGAGATTAGTTGAAGTGTGTGTAAACTGGCGCAGACATCCACGGTTACCTGAAAAATGGCACTAATCTGATCGGGTTTATCATAGTTATCATTGGTATAGATGTTCAAAATCGAAATCTAACGTCTTCTTTTTTGATGATGGGAATTGGCAGGCTACACATTTAGTTTGGGATGGGTGAAGAACACGGCAGGTGAAGAGGAATTGATGTACCGTGTCTCTTCATTGGGCACATTTGAGAGGGTAGCACCAGAATGGATGCGGGACGTGATGTTATTTAGTAAGAGCATGTGTCGTATGTTCTTCAAAAGATTATCTTGCATCGTCAAGCTTCATGATTGAAATGTGCAAAGCTTCGAGGTTGTTTACTACCTGCTTGCTTAGGACTCTTACCCAGTCAGAGGTGTTTACTAAGCCCCTACTACAGATCCATGATGTTCACCTGGTAAGCTACCCGGTCAGTAATTAGTGTTAACCTAGATCGTATTTGAAGCACGTTGTCGATTGGGTCATACATCATGTCCCTTAGAATGTGAAAATGCTTTTGTTTAGCTTTGTTATGGAAACTTCACGTAACCGACATAAGCGGTTATGGTCCCTAGCCTAAAATGTGTAACTGATATAAATTGGAGTAATGGCTTTTTATTCAGTTTTCAAGGCTTAGGGGCCGTTTACCAAATGCTTACCAGGGTAAGTGTACACCAAGTCACATTACCTTACCAGATGAATATGGTAATGATCAAGAATCTTACCCGATAAGAACGAGACAAGGATCAAAAATCTTACCCGGTAAGTGAGGGCGACGACTCTTACCATGGTAAGCACTTGCCAGGTAAATTGTTGTATACGATACCATTTTGGTGGACTAAAATCTTATCCAGTGAGTAAATGATCGTGTTAAATTTTACCGGTAAACACTTACCGGGTAAGTGTTTGATAAACGGTCTCTTAGCCTATTTTAAATCTATATATATATTAAAGAAGAAACCAAACATAATGAGGTGACATCTTCTAATGCTTAGAACTTCTTTTATCTTTTTTCTCAATTTTTTTTTATTTTTTTAAATGTTGAATATATTAAAGACTTTTCTACCCCTGTATAAAGAATGTATAGTTCATAATTAATTGGGGTTTTTTGTAATTTTGTATACCCAAKTTTAACCTCCAAYTCTTGATTTGCTCTTTCATTTACTTTCTTTTATTTCTTAAYGAAATTTGTTTTTCAAAATTTCAATAATAAACAAAATGAAATCCTACAAATTCTTTTAGTGAGGGATGAAGAAAGTGAGAGTTGAAGAAGAATTCAAAGATTTTAAAAGGTATGTA
>NW_020201205.1:51406-53287 GCF_001531365.2 Cynara cardunculus var. scolymus | reverse complement strand
AGGGATGAAGAAAGTGAGAGTTGAAGAAGAATTCAAAGATTTTAAAAGGTATGTAGAAATTATATTTATTAAAAAATGTGATTTGTTATTACATATTTCTTTTTCAATATTGTTGGATTTGTTGTTATCCTAGGATATGCTTATGTTTACGATTGGATCATATCAATTCGAATAAATATTTGATATTTTGTAATCATAGGATATGATAAATCTTTTTCAAATTTAAGCTCCATTAACAATAACTATTTATATGTGATTGATAATCATGTTAAATTTTGACTACTTCAAGATTTTTTCAATTTACAGAAATCGTTTGGTGAGTAATGAAGAAATAAGAGTTGAAGAAAATTTAAAAGATTCTAAAAAGGTATGTAAAAATTATATTATTTAGAAAATGTGAAGCTTATCTTTCTTTTTTCTTAGATTTTTTAAAATATTTGATATATAAAAGACAATGGAATTTTTAGAAAATGAATTGTTTTGGTAATTTTAAAAAGTTTAACCCCCAATCTTTTCATCTTCATTCTTGATATTTATTATATTATTTTCATTTTTTCATCTATTAATTAAAATAAACATACAATAATTGGTGTGAGACATTGTCACAAGAGTATTTTTAAAAGAGATTTTCTCATTGTTTTGAATTTATGAAATGTTAAATAAGTTAAATACTTTTTAACCCGTGAATGAAAAATGTGTATTTCATTATTTTCTTCAAAATAAAAACAAAATTTTCCAAACAAAGATGTTCTTAATTGAGCATTTGACATCATTATTTTACATAAATCTAAAAGTAAAAATATGGAATTTTTTATGTGATACTTTGTGGAAAAGTTATTTCATAATTCCTTTTTTTTTTTTTCAAAAATTTAGATTTTTTTAGACTTATTTTGTTGGTTATATTAATTGTATTTTATTAACTTATAAATGTTCTAGACTTTTCGTTTTTCTATTCCGATTTTTAATCTCATCTATATATATTATATCTCATTTAACGTTTTTTTCTTTCGTTTTACTAATTCTTCCATCATATTGCAAACTACACAATCGAATGTCTAAATCAAGATGGAAGCTACATTCTTTATGGTTTATTTTATGTTTTTATGTAAGCTATTTGTTGTTATTGATGTGTTATATTTTTTTTTGCAGAATTTTTTTATCGTCGCTATTGTTGTTCTTTCTCCATAAAATTCATGTAAGAATTGTTACATTTTATATAATGATTTGTGTGGGTTATTTGTTGTTGATGGGTGTTTTTTATTCCACGTTATTATATTTTGTTAATTATTATTACATTTGTTTTTCTATGCATTATATATTGTAATTTTTGTTATGTAGAATGTTTTTATTGTCCATACCGAATGTTATTCCTCTATAAAGTTTTTCTGGTAACAAATATTACATCTTAATTTATGATTTGTGTGGGTTATATGTTGTTGACGAATGTTTTGTTCAAAAATTTCTTCTCTATTATATTTTATTGAATATGATTCTTCATCATCCTTCTTTTTGGAATTTGTTTATGTTGTGTATGCGTTCTTTTTATGTGTCTTTTTATTTTGCGTAATTTTGTTTTATTAATATTTTTTATTTATTCAAGTTTTTATTTTTTTTTTGTTTTCTGACAACAATTAAATTATGATCAAGTGTGATYTATGTGGAGTTTTGTTATTATAAATTTTCTTCTCCATCTTTTATATTTATAGAGTTTCTCGATTTGTATTTTTTATGTCATTCTCTGTATTGTGATTATTAATAAACCAATATATATTATGTGACTGTTTGTCATTTAAAATGACACTTAAATGATGTTTATGTATTTATTTATTTGAAAAGAAATAAAATGTGATATCCATGTTGTTTTTATATGTGTATTTGTTT
>NW_020201205.1:30386-51311 GCF_001531365.2 Cynara cardunculus var. scolymus | reverse complement strand
TGGCGATAAATTGATTTTACTATGCAGGCGGCGATATTAAAGACTTTGTATGAAAAAAAAGAAAATTTTAATTTTTTTATATATTCGGTAAATCAAAAAAAATTGTTTTGTTTAATATTTCGAATAAATTTATTTAATGATGGTTTAAAGTTTTAGTTATGTATTAGAATGATTGATTGTAATAAAAATTGTCAGGATGACAATATGAACAAAAAAAATATGAAGGTCAATAAATTAATCATTATATTTATAATCTATAACTTTAATAAAAGAAAATGATATATACATGAGCTGACATTGTAATATTTAATATTAGTTTGATTATTTTTTGCTAAATAAATTATGGTCATCGCGCAACGCGCGATGCACAAAACTAGTTTTAATTAAAAAAAAAAAAGAACCGTTTCTATCCTTTAACCGGTTAAGGAACCGGTCGGGGATATTTTAAAAAAAACACATATTTGATAGTTACATATCAATTAAAATTGTTCAAAACCGGTTAAAATGTAAATGGTTCTTATCTGAATTTGAGCTTTAACGGTCTTCATTCCCACTAAAATGTAAATGGTTCTTAACTAGGAGCAGACCTCTAGGAACCGAGCAGGTCTCATGACCACTCGATTAGTATAAAGAAAAAAAATATAGACGTCTTAAAAATGCACCTGCTTGATTTTGAGGATGCCCTGAAATATATTAAAACTACATTTGTAACAGTTGGTGGGAAGAGAAGGTTTGGGGTTCGATTCCAGCCTTAAATAACACCGAGTACACATTAAATTGTTTTTATATTTCTCTTATTTTTTTTCATATTAATTCTGGATGCATAAGCAAGTAAAATAAGATGCATCCTATTTAATATTAGGAATTCCAGATGCATAGAAAAAACAAAACTGAAAACCTAGAAAAAACGGAGGATAATTAATATCAAATATTAAAAATTGTAAAATTTATGAAATCAACCGAAAAACAAAATAGTTTCTCGTAATGGTGGAATTTAGCTAAAAGCACGTTGGACGTAAGATGTAGTCTCGTGCGCTCAAAAGGGCAAATCGCGTCGACTTTTCCCCTCCATCCAAACCCACGACTTTTCGAGACTTTAATCCATTCTTAAAGATGTAGTCACTCAAAAAAAAAAAAAAAATTTGGGTCTGCCACTATTCTTAATGTTAGTTTTCTCTTTCTTCTCTTTCCTGCGTATGACATAAATCTTTCACCTCTAATCATCGAACAATCTATGGTTTATAAAACGAAAATAATAAAAATTATAATAGTAAAAAATTACTTATTTTAAGTAAAAGACAATAACAAAAAATTACAATAAAAAAAGTCATAACAATTATAGTTTACAAAAATAAAAGTTACAACAATAAAATCATAAAATTATAAACTATAAAAATTACAATAATGATAATTAAAAAATAAAATAAAAAATGCTTGGTACAAAAAATAAAAATTGTTTGTTGAGACATCTTCATTTTTATCAAAAATTTGTAAGTCATTTTATTAGTATAAAAATATGAAAACAACTATATAAAACAAAAATAATTAATTTTTTGATCCCCCCCTCCAGATCATCAAGGCAAAACATTAAACGCTAAAAGCAGACAATAATGCGTTCGGGTGGGAGGAAACCTCAACCACCGGAATATCCAAGGTACCCGAGGGGAAAGAAGAAGGAAGACAAAAAAATTAATTTCATAATTATTTTGTTATAAATAGGTCCCATAAATGAAAGAGGAACCTCTCCCACTTTTATTTTATTAGGATCAAAATAGTCCTAAATACTATGAAAGTTTTATAAAGACAATTACCTTATATCGTATCGTAATATCTTGTATTTGGGCTTAAAAACATTGGCTTTACATTGTAAATGTCACCTATAAATAGGTAACATGGGCTTAGAATTTCAAGTCATTCATTCTTGTATTCATCACATGAGAGTCGATTGATTGAGAGAGAGTTTGTACTTTACCATTTTCATTGAATAAGATAAGTCGGTTCACAAATGTTCATGATCTTCTTCATCTAATCTCTCAATTATTGTTTGTATATTGAATTGTTGTTAGATCTGAGATCAACAATTGATATTAGCGCAAAATCGAATCATCTATTCGATACGGTTATTCAATCTACAGCAGAATTCAAACAATGTTTGTTGGTCCCGTTAGGGTCTACAAGATGTGTATAACAGTTTGTAGAAGGGAGGGGGGATGAATACAAACACAGTATTTTCAAATTTAAAATATATATTGATAAGAGAAGATCAATACATATTTTACAAGACTGTTTGCGGAAAGATAAAGTAAGAAAACTTATCTAAACAATCTTAAGTTTACACACTAAATCTTAGAAATAAGAAAAGATTTGCTGTTAAAGAATTAGAAGAAAGTAAGTTCTTTTACTTAATCGCGAGAAAGCTCAGAGTAAGGTTTAGGTTTAGAGTGTGTCTCTGCATGAAGATAGAACACATCTATTTATACCCATTGCATTAAATGCACATTTGATGCAACATGGTAGGGATAGAACGCGTGTCAAACCTTAAGGAGAAGGCTTGTCCTTTGCTACAGTGAATAGTACAAAAGCCTATTCATGAGCAGACATCTTTTCACAAAGTTGGTGGGTAATAGAGTCAACTAGTCGGCTCCGTACCGTACTAACGTTTAGAAAGGGTATGGGTTTGTCCTTTGTGTGTATAAGGAAAAGACAACAACAATCGTGCTTAGCAAGCTTCATTTGATCGCTAAATGCTGGAATAACCTGAAGGTCTCTTCAGCATTCGCTGAGGCTTGGGCAGTCTTCACACATATGTAGATAAGCTTGTAATCACTAAATACCGCTTCAGATCATGTACTTGCCAGTCTCTAATCTTCAGTTTCAGTCTTCGACATTTGCTGAAGGTTCTTTGGTGTGAGTGATGTCTTCTTGAAGTATCGTTGTCGCTGATTGGATTTACAATACAAGTTCTTCAGTGATCACTGAACAGACTCAGTGCAGATTGCTGGAACTGAAAAGACAGAAACAAAAATACTTCGTATAGAATAAAAAGGATTATCATCAAATCACTGAGAGAGAGGATCAACAATCTCCCCTTATTTGATGATAACAATACAACATAAAGAAGGTTGTCTTATCAAATAATAGTAAGGAAAAGTAACATATAAAGTACATGTCATTTTTTACTATTTTGGGATCTTTTTCACTGAGTCAGTCTTTACTTGAAGATTTTTCTTAAGTCATATTTAAGAAAAGTTACAAGGATAGAAACTAAAACTAAAAGCTTATTCACTGACTTATAGAATGTCAGTGAATGTGAAAAAGTAACACTGGAACTCATAGACTTGTGTCCCTATTATTTTTTAAGGGATCTTTTTTAGTGAAGTACACGATACACTTATATTATATTCATTGGTAATGTTACAAATAGTTCAGTACATGTCTAATGCTTACAGACTAGAAGATTAACCACTGAAAGTAGACATAGTAAATAGATTTACCAAAAAAATTTGTGAACAATATTACAAAGAAAACTAATCTAGGAAACTTAGATCTATGCAGCTAGGTACATCTTCACCAAGGTTCTTTTGACGTAGGCATTCTCTTCGTATCTTCAGGTCCACGACTTTTCCTTGCATGCTATCATCTATCCAGAGCATTAGATAAATCAGATGTCCCATAGGGCATAGATGTAGCTCAGACATTCTCTGAAATCTTACTTCACCTTCATAGTCAAGGAATATAACTCTTAACTCAGGTTTGAAATGCACAGAGTTGGGTGTATAGGGACCCTTCTCTAGCAAGTCAAGATTCAGCATAGAAATGTTTATACTCTCATGTTCCTTTAGAATTGCATCTAAGGAGAACTTTGTTTCATGTTCATTCCTTAGGAATGGTCCATCATTAGGATTAGAGAGTTTTTTCTTCTTCCTTCCACCTTTCTTCAGAGAGGGTCGGTCAGGAACTGCGACATACCTAGACATCCTTTTGATGAGATCGTTGATGATGTCTTCGATAATCGGCTTATGTCTTGACTTGGATCGCTGAATGGCTTGCCTGATCCCCAGCCATTCGATGTATCCATAGCGGCTAAGGTAGGAAGGGTCCTCGGTGATGGCGTCGAGATTGTCCCTGGTGATGAGCATTGAGACCATAGTTCCACCGTCTTTGGATCGTCCGCTGATGCCGACGCTGTTGATCGGATGAGGACTCATTCTCTTCTTCAGTTTTGCTTCGCTCCAGAGCTTGTCCCGCTCAGCCAGCTTTAGGTTCTCATGCTCAACTTCTGCAAGAGAAAGAATTTTAGCCTGGGCTTAGAGATCGTTCATCTTCTTTTTGAACTTTCTCTTTGGGAGAATCTTTTCAGCTAGCGACTTGGCCAGCTTTAGGCTGTCTTCAGTCTGCTTCTTTTGAAGCTCTAGCTTTTCTTCAGCCCTTAACGCTTCGAGTCTTTCAACTTCTGAAAGGAAGTCAAACTCACCACCACTAAAGGTACGAAGAGGAATTTTTACTCTAGTCTGGTCGAGTGACTCCTTTAGCTGAGCCATCTGCTGGTCGGTAGAAGCACTGGAGATAGGGTTTTTAGGAACCCACTCTAGTCAACAGCAGGTAGTAGATGGAATCTGAAGCTGATAAAGTGAAGTGATTACTACCTGAGATGTAGAGTCTTCAAATAAGGGTTAAGGAATGTCAAACAATACCTTCAGGTTCCCTTATTCAGCGACGCCTTTGCCTTTCGACTTAGGGCCTGGTTCGTTGATGGAACAGACTCTTCTTCCATTTGCTCCCCCTGGGATGCAGAATCCCTGAGGGTGACTCCCTTGGTGGCGGTTGTTGGCTTTTGATACTGGATGGTGAAGTCATCTTCATCATCGTTGTCGTCATCACCATCTAAGTCACTGTCGGGGTCTGGAAGATCAGGTTCGTCATCTTCATCATCATCATCATCACCAGCAACAGGTGCAGAGGTGATGGGAAGATCATCATTCCTAGGGATGGCATCAACTTCCTCATTTATAGCAGCTTCACTGGAGGTTGGAATAGCTTGGGCAACCTCAGCTTCAGCTGAGGCACTAGGAGCTTCAGCTTCAGCGTCAAGAATTGCTGGAGCAGCAGATGGTCCAGCAGCGTTGGACCTCATCTTCCCCTCTCTGGCCAAGACTTGGGAGTATAAGCTAGAGAGTTCATCCACGCGCTGATGCTGGAGAACCATCATATCCTCTAGCTGCGACAGAGCGCTGACTAGAGTTGTCGTTGCTTCGCGTCTCATAGAGTTGAGCGTGATCATGAACAGAGAAGGAGGGCGGGATCACTGGAGCTGGTTGACGGACAGCATCCAGAATCTACTGAAGAAGATCCGCCTGCTGAAGAGACTGAGCCTGAGTGTCATCAGCCTTGCTGGATAGAACAACGATGGCCTCAGCATTGGGTCGAACAACCTTTTATAGAGTCAAGAGATGACTCCTAACTTCTTGAACATCAGCTTTGACAGCTGAGAGGTCCGCATCAAGATCGGCCATGCGAGGCATCTCGTGATGAACCTCGACCATCTTGCAGAAGACGGTATCAACGGTTGGAAGAAGAAGCTTGACATCTGACGCCATGTCATAATCCTCGTCGTCTTCTTCGTCAATGGCGTCATCTTCGCCATCTTCTTCCTTCTCTTCCCCGTCTTCTTCATTCTCTTCTACGTCCATAGACTGGGGTGCAGAAGAAGGACCTGCAAAAGATGAAGAGTGAGCATGAAGGAGCTCAGGGTCAGAAGAAATGAAGGGATAGAAAGATGGAATACCTGAGGGGCCATCAGTGACATCTAAAGGATTGGCACTGGCATGCTCAAAGATGTCCTCGAGAGGATGAACATCTATATGCTGAGGAGCCTCGAAATGAGCAACCTCAGGTCCAGTGGTGTGTGTTTCATCATCAAGAAGGACATTCGCTGATGAGACATCAACACATGTAAAGACCAAGGAAGGAGGAGAGGAGAAAATGGTTGAGAAGTGACGTGGTTGTTCTGTGGTGGCGGCGCTGATATTCACACCTTCAGTGATTTGGGTCACTGAGGCGGTTGGGGTAGGTGCCACTGATACGAAGTGATTGGAGAGATCACTGAAGAGCTAGGAGGATTAGTTAAAAGTGCCTTGGGGTTAAGGCTAGTTTCAATAGCTGAAACCTATCGAGTGGTTTCAGCCAGTGATGTGGCTATCCCCTTTTTGGCCTTCTTGGCTCTCTAAGGAGAACCAAGAGTTGGTTGTGAAGGTCGTTTGGAGGAGGTTTTGGTGGCTAGGCTAGACGCCAGGGGGGGGTTCCCTTGTCTTGACCACTTGAGGAGAGGAGGGAGTGAAGAGCACTATAGAAGAGAGTGCAACATCTTCATCCCTCGGCTTGTGATCCAAAATCCTGGATCCAAGCTTATACACCTGAAGGTTTCCTTCCTTGGAGTATTTTTCTCCAAAGATCTTAGCAAAGACCATGGAAAGGAACCTGGTGTAAGGCACCACCTTTTCTCGCTGTTGCTTGTTCAACTTTTGCACTAGGTCATCGAAAATGACAACATCATAATTTATATTGCGACGCTGAATCACAGAAATACCAATCGTCAAGGCAATCCTAGAGGCTTGGTCTTGACCTCCAGCCTTTCCACCAATGGATTGGATGAAGTGAGAAAACAGGTATTGCCAGATAGCTGACATCCTGTTTTTCTCGATCTTCGATAAGGACTTCATGGGAGCATTTGAATCCTTCTTCATTGGCCATTGATAACCAATGACATCGAGACATTGGATGATCTGGCCGTTGTGGGCTCGCTGTCGAAGGGGCCTTTGGGGAGGCGAAGAGCGGTCCTCATGGTGTTCACATCAAACTTCACAGTCATGCGGTTGAATGTGAAGTTGATTTGCTCAACTTGGCGGCTATGCTTGTCTTCAACGTTGACTACCTCAACAGTGAACTAGAACTACTGTATAACCTCCTTAACCATGCCAGGTTTATGGTTGAGGGAAAATGCAAGTGATGACTATTTAAGGAAGTCAACGGCTTCCTGATAGAACGCCTTGTTCAAGGGATGTCCAACAAGCCAATATGGTTGTTGGCCTTGAAGGACACTTCATCGACGGCGAATCTGACATTCTTGGTAGCCATCTGATTTTAATGAGAAAAAGAATAGATAAAACAGTTTGTTAGATAACCAAGATATGTGTATAAATAAGTTTGAATAGAAAAGTTTTTGAATCAAGAAAAACTTCTTTTGAAAAATCCTTGAAAGATTAGGGTTTTTCAAGTAGAATGTGTTTTGAAGAAATGTGATTACAACTAAGTAGAAAGTTGAGTTTATAACCATTAGTTTAATGTTTTAAGAGAACAAGGTTCTTAAAGATATTAAACACATTTCTTAGAAGAGTAGAAGAACAAGAAAAGAAAATTTTGACCTTAAGTAGTTTAGAGAGAAAGGTCGTAGAAGGAATGAGAGAAGTTCTTGCTTTGTAAATCGGCAGAGGTTCATCTTTGAATTTTTGAAAGCGTAAAGAGAAAAGTGAAGGAGAAATCTCATATTTATAGGTAGGATGGGAGAGATAATATATGAGAGATAAAAAGACGATGGTTGAGGAAAGGGGCCATGATGAGAAAATAGCACGTTCTTATCTATGATTGGATGACATTTGATGAGGTAGCGTATGACAGTACCTTTTTGCGCGTCTCAAAGTGTTGTGCATTGTAAATAGGGAATGTCGTCATAAAGACGGTTCATTAACTATTTCTTTTAGAAACGAAAAGGTTTTTAAGAAAACGAAGAGTCATTTAGTGTTGAAAGACACTGAAAAGACCTTTTAAACATTTTTTATCACTGAAGAAGAAAACTTCAGTGATAGTTTTAAGACTTCAGTGTCAATGATAAGAGAATCACTGCTCCTGGCATTTAAAAACATTCCAATCACTGAATAGGAAAGATTCAGTGATCATTTTGAATTTTTTTTATTTTACATCAATAGTTGAAGGGAATTTTCCGAAGTATAAGAAAAATATACTTATTTATATGGTCAGTGATCAAAGAATCACTGAAACAAACTTTTAATTAAAAAATCATTGAAGAAGAAAAGCTTCAGTGATGGTTTTAAGTTTTTAAGAAAAAGGAATAAGTAATCATACCTTAGAGAGAATAGATACATTTACTCAAGAGTTCAGTGTCAGAGATAGAGCACTGAATTATTTCACTTACAGAAAGATGTTAATAACTGAAGATTATTCTTCAGCATTTAACATCCCTAGTTCGCTGATCAAGATGTTAAATCTTGTCTCATCAAAAGGCTTGGTGAAAAGGTCAACGAGCTGGTAATCAGTTGGAACAAAGTGAAGTTCAACGTCACCATTCATAGCATGATCTCTGATAAAATGATATCGGATCTCTATATGTTTGGTCATGGAGTGAAGTATAGGATTATTTATAATTGCAATAGCACTAGTGCTATCACAATAGATAGGAACTTTTGAAAACTAAAGATCATAGTCCATCAGCTGGTTTTTCATCCAAAAGATTTGAGCACAGCAACTACCAGCGGCTACGTATTCAACTTCAATTGTTGATGTGGACACTGAGTTTTCCTTCATGCTTGTCTAGCTCACCAACTTTCCACCTAGAAGCTGATAGCCTCCAGTGGTGCTTTTCCTATCAATTTTGCTACCTGCAAAATCACTATCCGAGTAACCTATTAGGTCAAAACCTGAACCTTTAGGGTACTGAAACCCATGTTAGGAGTTCCCTTAAGATATCTAAAGATGCGTTTTACAGCAATCAGATAGGATTCCTTAGGTTCAGATTGATATCTTGCATATAAGCAGGTAGAGTACATGATATCTGGTAGACTAGCTGTTAGATACAACAGGGAGCCGATCATTCCTCTATAAACAGTTACGTTTACAGGCTTTCCATTTAGATCCTTGTTAAGAGAGAGTGGAGGAGCCACTGGAGTCTTCATAGATGAACTGTTTGATAAATCAAACTTCTTCAGCATTTCACGAACATACTTACTTTGACTGATAAAAATACCTTTATCTGAATGTTTGATCTGTAGACCTAAAAAGAAGGTTAGTTCTCCCATCATACTCATTTGATATTCTTTCTTCATGTGATCAGCGAACCGTAAACACAAAGAGGGATTAGTGGAACCAAATATAATATCATCGATATAAATTTGGACTAGAATGATGTGACCCTTAACTTTCCTAAGAAATAAGGTATGGTCAATCTTTACACGAACAAATTTCTCAGAGATGAGAAATAAGGAAAGGGCATCATACCAGGCACGAGGAGCCTGTTTTAACCCATAAAGAGCCTTATCCAAACAAAAAACATGGTTTGGATACTTAGGGTCAAGAAACCCTGGAGGTTSTTCAACATAAACTTTCTCTTGAAGTTTTCCATTTAAGAAAGCGCTCTTTACATCTATTTGGTAGACTTTAAAGTCTCTATGGGTAGCAAAGGCTAGAAAGAGTCGAATAGCTTCGAGTCTAGCCACTGGTGCGAAGGTTTCGTCATAATCGATCCCTTCTTCTTGTCTATAACCCTGAGCAACGAGTAGAGCCTTGTTGCGGGTTACCACACCTTCCTCATCCAACTTGCTGCGATAAACTCATTTAGTGCCTATCACTGTTTTTTCAGAAGGACGTGGGACAAGGTACCAAACTTTGTTCCTATCAAATTCAATGAGCTCCTCTTGCATGGCAAGGACCCAACTAGGGTCTGAGATAGCATCATTGATTTTCTTGAGTTCAACTAAAGAAAAAAGTTGACAAAGAGACATATATTACTTAGACCACGACGAGTCTGATACCTGCATCTGCATCCCCAAGAATTTGATGAATTGGATGGTTTTTAATCCATCGCTGAGCCGATAGAGGAATATCATCTGAATAAGTAAGTTGAGGAACAGAAGATGAGGCTTTAGCTGCATTGTCTTCAATAATAAGAACTATTGCTAAAGGAGCCTCAGATTCAGCGATCGAAACAGGTTTAGATACTGAAGGCATTTCATTCACTGATTGATCAGTGTTTGAAGTAGAAGAAGGAATCAGCTAATGGGCACGACAACGATCTCTAAAGAGGATGCATTGGAGTGACTAGTTGTAATTGAAATGATAAGTGGATCATCTTCAGCTTCAGGGGTTTCAGTGTTGAGAGGAGCACTGTAGGAAGCTTCAGGTTGTCCATAGTGAGAGAACATCCAGGTTTCTAATTCATCATCATCATTTAAGATGAGTTTTGAATTAGCTGATTGAGATTCGTCAAAGGTGACATGGATAGTTTCTTCTATCATCTGTCTTCGTTTGTTGAATACTCTGAAGGCTTTGGATACTAAAGAATATCCAAGAAAGATTCCTTCATCAGCTTTGGGATCGAACTTTCCAAGTTGGTCGCAATTGTTAAGAATGTAACAAGTACAACAAAAAATATGTAGAAAGCTTATAGAAGGCTTTCTTCCATGAAAAAGTTCATAAGTTGTCTTCTTGAACCTTTTCATGATCATCGACCGATTTTGAGTGAAACAAGTGGTGTTGACAACTTCAGCTCGAAATTGAGTAGGGAGATGGGATTTGCTGAGCATTGATCGAGCAACTTCAATGATTGTTCGATTTCTCCTTTCAGCGACCCCATTTTGCTGAGGAGTTCTCACTGAAGAAAAGTTGTGAGAAATTCCCTTGTTCTCAAAGAAGGTATCCATATACTGTTTTGAATTCAGTACCATGGTCACTTCTAATAGATCGTACCTTGATGCTGTTAAGTACTTCTATTTTCATGATAAACGAAATGATATCTTCAGGTGCTTCATCTTTGGATCTGAGGAAGAAGACCCAAGTGTACCTGGAATACTCATCAACTATGACGAGTGTAAACTTCTTGGCAGCAATGGATTGCATGTTGACTGGACCAAAGAGATCCATGTGTAGTAGCTGAAGAGGCTCAGTCACTGAAGAGATTTTCTTTGATTTAAAGCTAGCTCTTGTGTGTTTTCCTTTTTCACATGCTGAGCAAAGAGATTCCTTTGCAAAGGAGTGTTGAGAAAGACCAGTGACAAGATCATTTCTTGACAGCTCACTGAGTGTCTTGAAGTTGAGATGAGAGAGCCCTGTGTGCCATAGCCAGTTGATGTCTGACGTGGATTTAGAGAAGAAACAACTATTCTCAGTGGTAGTAGAATTCATATTGATGATATATACATTCTCTAGGTGAGAACCGGTCAAGGCGACCTTATTATCTTTGTCAAAGACGCTACATGAATTCTTCAAGAATTTTACTGTGTAGTCTTTGTCATACAGTTGACTGATGCTCAGGAGGTTGTGCTTCAGTTCTTCAACATATGCAACTCGCTTGAACTTGGTTGCACCATTGGTTAATATACCAAAACCTCTGGTATATATCCTTTTCTGTTTCCACCAAAGGTCACAGAAGGTCCTCTTTCTTTATTGTATTGAATTAGCATAGATTTGTCTCCAGTCATATGCCTTGAGCATCCACTATCAAGATATGATATGCCTTTGACGTCCTGCACAAGGGAACAATTTAAAATGCTATTGGTACTCAGCTATTGGGGTCCGGCACTATTAGAGGCATCATCCACTGGTGCTGAGGAACCAGCGTCAGCAGATGGCATTACTAAACCTGAAGAGGTTTGAGTGGAGAGAGGAACAACCTCTGACACTAGTAAAACAGAGTAAGTGGAAGTCTTCACTGAGCCTGATGAAGAGGCTTTAGTGGTTGGAATTACAATGTCTGATGGTGAAGACTTAACAGCAGTTGTTGTCTTCACTGAGCCTGAGGAAGAGGCTCCAGTGGTTTGCTTCACTTTGGTTTCTTTTGCAGCCTTAGTGGAGGATTTCTCTTTGGTTGATTTCTCAGTCTTGGCTACTTTCTTGCCCTTAGCTGGTGGACCAGCCTTGGCGGCATAAGGATACTTGCTGGCAATATGTGTATTTTCACCATAGTGTTTACACTTCCTAAAGCTGAAGGTAGCTTTAGGGCCAGGAAGTACCAGATTAGAAGAGGGGCCAACTCCAAGGATTCCTTTCTCATTGGTTCTTGGAGGAACCTTTGAGGCTATGGAGTCCTTAGGTGAAGCATTCACCTTGAGCTGAGACTTGGATTTCTGAGAGGATTCAGATTTCCTAGTCCCTAAAGAAGAAGGTTTACAAGCTGAAGGAATAGACCTAGATCTATTTAACTTGTTAGACTTCTTACGAAGAGGTGCTATGACAATAAATTTACCTTTGTCTTTGCAACCTGAACTCGAAGGAGTTCCATCAAGATGACTCTCAGTAAAAGAGGACTGAGAGGAAGAAGTGTCAGGAATGGAAGAGACAAATGTACCAAACTTAAGCATGGACCTGTCAGTGACACATTCTTCCTGATCATAGAAGAATCCTAGACCAGTCTTTATCTTGACCGGGATCTGAGCATTGATGATCTCAGAGGCTTTGATAAAGGCTTTGCACCACCCTTCAATGGTAGCCTTCTCATCCTTGAGTCTAAGATTGCTCGCTCACGCTCAACAATGGCCTTTTCGAATTCAACAATGATGGCTTGGTTTACAATGACCTGATCTTTTAGGTTTTCTTCAACCTTGGTCAGCTCCTTGATCTTAGAATGGAAAATCTTTAACTGTTCTTGAAGATCAAGATTAAGCATTTCTGCTTTTGATTTTCCATTGAGGGCATTGTAAAGATCTATTGTCAACGTGTCTAGTGCAGATAGGCTAGAAGAAGAGGAAGAAGGTTCATTCAGAATACATACCTGAGCAGTAGAAGAGGTTGATGGTTCAGTTGAAGTAGATATCTCTAAGGCTTCTTCTTTGGCATCCTTAGCCATCAAGCAAATATAGGTTGTATCTTCCTCATAAGATGATGATTCATCAGATGAATCAGCCCAATCATGCTCTTCAGCGATAAGACCTTTTGCATTTCGCTGGTGATTCTTCATCTTCCTATACTTCTCCTTCAGTTTCAGGTATTTGTCATCCCTGGACCTGAAGGAGGATGAGGTTTTGGAAGATGGCGTCACAGTCTTCTATGATCTGCATTCACCTACAAAATATCCGGTGCGGTGACAATTGTAGCAGATTGCTGAAGCCTTGTCTATCTTGTCAGACTTTGAAGCCTTGTCTATCTTGTCAGACTTTGGCTTTTCCTTAATGGTTAGGAAAGGAGATATGCGGTAGTTGCTCTTGCTGGCGAATCTCCTAAAAGATTTAGTCAAAAGCGCCAAGGATTCATCAAAATATGCAAGATCAGATTCTGGCATATCCTTAGAGTTAGCAGAGTCTAACTCTGTAATTACAACAGGAGGAAGAGATGAAGAAAAAGAAGAAGAAGAAGAAGGGGTTTCAGCTGAAGCATCTTCAGAGATCAAAGCTAACGAAGAGCTTTTCATTTCTCTGGAATCTTTGACTAGATTCCTTTTCAGCTGATGAGATTGCTCATGATTAAGCAGAATCCCGTAAAGAGTATAGAGAGAAAGAGAGGACATGTCACTGGACATCTTAAGACACATGGAAAAGGTGTCCCAAGATTCAAGAAGACATTCTAGAAACTTAGTTAAAGTTTCAGAGTTGGAATATTCCCTGCCTACAGTCCTAAGATCAATAAGAAGACAGTTAAAACGTTGGTGTACTTCAGACAGTGTCTCAGTCTTTCCATAGAGAAAGCTTTCATACTGCCTTACTAAATTAATCTTCCTTGATTTTTGAAACGGAGAGGTTCTTTCATATTGAACAGAAAGAGTGTCCCACATGGTTTTAGAAGTCCTGAGTTTCATCATTAAGTGATAAACCTTGTCAGGAAGAGACATAGCTATTATAGACCTAACACGAGTGTCTATATCTATTTTCTTCTTGTCTTCATCACTCCACTGATGAGGGAGCTTTGGAATTTGTCGTTCAGGAATCGCGGCAGTTGTAGCTGTTGCAGGAACAGCTGGTGAAATAGCAAATGGTACATATGGTCCATTTTCTATATAGTGTGAAATTTAAGGATCCACACCTTCCAGAAAGAGGGACATCCGATTCTTCCATAGACTAAAGTTGTCTCGAATGAATCGGGGAAGTTTGGCATGAGAGCCATTGTCTTGAACGTGTGTGTTTGTGTTTTGCAAAGCCATTTCAAAGCAGTAATTTTATCTAGAGAAGAAGATAAAGTAATGCAAAAAAACAACTAAACAACTAGAAAAGATAGCACACTGCTCTGATACCACTTTTTGGTCCCGTTAGGGTCTACAAGATGTGTATAACAGTTTGTAGAAGGGGATGATGAATACAAACACAATATTTTCAAACTTAATATATATATTGATAAGAGAAGATCAATACAGATTTTACAAGACTGTTTGCGGAAAGATAAGGTAAGAAAATCTATCTAAACAATTTTAAGTTTACACACTAAATCTTAGCAAATAAGAAAAGATTTGCTGTTAAAGAATTAGAAGAAAGTAAGTTCTTTCACTTAAGCACGAGAAAGCTCATAGTAAGGTTTAGGTTTAGAGTGTGTCTCTGCATGGAGATAGAACACATCTATTTATACCTATTGCATTAAATGCACATTTAATGCAACATGGTAGGAATAGAATGTGTGTCAAGCCTTAAGGAGAAGGTTGTCCTTTGCTACAGTGAATAGTACAAAAGCCTATACATGAGCAGATATACTTTCGCAAAGTTGGTGGGTAATAGAGTCAACTAGTCGGCTTCGTATCGTACTAACGTTTAGAAAGGGTATGGGTTTGTACTTTGTATGTATATGGACAAGACAACAACAATCGTGCTTAGCAAGCTTCATTTGATCGCTGAATACTGGAATAACCTAAAGGTCTCTTCAGCATTCGCTGAGGCTTGGGTAGTCTTCACACATATGTAGACAGGCTTGTAATCACTAAATACCACTTCAGATCACGTACTTGCCAGTCTCAAATCTTCAGTTTCAGTCTTCGACATTTGCTGAAGGTTCTTTGGTGTGAGTGTTGTCTTCTTGAAGTATCGTTGTTGCCTTGAAGTATCGTTGTCGCTGATTGGATTTACAATACAAGTTCTTCAGCGATCACTGAATAGACTCAGTGCAGATCACTGGAACTAAAAGGACATAAACAAAAATACTTTGTATAGAATAAAAAGGATTATCATCAAATCATTGAGAGAGAGGATCAACAATGTTTCTATTTTTGTTAATGGACCAGTACTCGATCATGAACACAACTTCATATTTGACATTTTGAGCTTAATTAGATCAATTCACCTGATCTTAATGTTTTTTAATCAAATTCATGCTAAAGGATTTGTTTTTCGGTGAATTTGAATACCTTTTGATCATCAATTTGAGGTTTGATTGAAGAAATTTTTGGATATTTGATGTTTCTGTCGAATTTTGTGCTATGATATTGTCATATCTTGTTTCATCGCTCGTTGAATGTTTTTGTTGAGTGATAAGGGGTATTCTTCGCCCATTGAAGATCTGAAGTTGTTTTGTGCTATCTATGGGTGCTTATCGGCCAAAGGATTGATTTTTGTAACTTGGTATTGTAAATTGTGTTGAACGATATTTTTGACTTGGATGAGATAACCTTAGTAATCGCACAAAGCACTGCCCGATAACCCCTGCTCAACGTCCAAGTTATGGAGTTTAAACATGCTATCCGCTCAACGTATTGAGCGATAAGGATGTTCATCACCCAACATACCATCTAAAGCTTCAAGTGATAAACCTTATATATTGAGCGATGAAAGGAAGTTGGAGTATATCCACCCAAGACATGGACGATATACTTGTTCATTGCCCAAGGCATAAGCAATTTCATTACTCATCGTTGAAGGCGTGGGAGATATAAAGGAGTTCATGGTGTATCTGCCTAAGGCATGGGCAATGAGATGTCAAGTATGTGCTCATCGCTCATCTCCTAAGTATCTATTCTACGACTCTTTGTGCTTAACCAATGTGCTTAATGGATTTCTTTGCGCAATTCACCTTGTGCTTAATGATTAAGGTGATGTTTTATCATTGTTGCCCTTAAGAGCATCAAACAACAATTTTGTCAACATTGACTTTTCAAGTCAAAGTTTGAATTTTTGGTCAATCATTTGGAAGTTAAAGTTTTAAAGCTGGATTTGAAAAGATTTCACAACTATTTGATTGGTTTTTGTATTTGATTGGACTAGTCAGAGTTTGAGTATATGCAATCATTACTTTGAGTTTTTCTATAAGAGGCTAGACCATTGAGTGCCTTCACTCATTTCTTTTGACCTGGTCAATTAGAGGTCTTGAAGGTTTGTAATCAGTGTTCTGAAGGTTCTGGAAATTATCAAAGCTTTGAGTGTTTTCAGTCATTCTTCTAACTTGATCAATTAGAGGTTTGATAGTCTACAATCATTGTTTTAATGTTTTGGTTGTGATCTAGAGTTCTGAGTGCCTATAATCACTCTTCTGGCTGGGAATTTTGGATCTGATACTGGTTATTCAGTTTTTTAAAAGTTTGAAGGAAATCAACTTATCTATCTGGTTTGACTAGCTGTTCTTGAAGCCATGTGCTTAATGTTGATACTTCACTCTGGTTCTTAATGTCAGTGGTGCTTGCTTTGGTACTTCAAGCAGATGTTGAAACCCCATTTTGTGAGCTTACCAAGATCAATTTCTTAAGCTGAATGCTTATTCAATTAGTGGTTCACTAAAAGATTATTTGTTATAATATTGTTTGCACTAGAATGTCACGAGACTTACACATTTATCTATCCCATAGTTGGATGAATCTATTGCTTTCAGGTTGGCAATGATTTTGCAGTTCAAGGTTGTGTTGAGTTGTCTGCATTTTTAGTTGTACTTTGTGCAATCAATGGTATTGAACTCACATAGAATCTTATCTTAAAGTTGAAATTTAAGAATAAAAGCTTTATTCATGGGGGAGCTTGAAGATTTCTTTCATGACGGGCACACCAAAGTTTTCTTAAAGAAAGCAGGGGGAGAAGACTTGAAGGTTTCAAGAGATGTTTGTTTATAAAACTTTGGGGGGAGATTGTTAGGACCAAAATAGTCCTAAATATTGTGAAAGTTTTATAAAAACAATTACCTTGTATTATACTGTAATATCTTGTATTTGGGCTTAAGGGCATTGGGTTTTATATTGTAAATGTCACCTATAAATAGGTGACATGGGCTTAGAATTTCAAGTTGTTCATTGTTGTATTCTTCACATGAGAGTCGATTGATTGAGAGAAAGTTTGTACTCTACTGTTTTCATCGAATAAGATAAGTTGGCCGGTTCATCAATGTTCATGATCTTCTTCATCTAATCTCTCAATTACTGTTTGTATATTAAATTGCTGTTAGATCTGGGATCAATACGTTTTGACTAAACCAGAACATACAGATGGTGACAATTTGATTAAGCTCAAATTTCACCATTGCAAATGCTCTTAAAAAATATGATTAGAAGAATTTAATATGATTCACTTTTTTGAGATTGGATGATAGTAAAGATTATTATGTAAATAAAGAATTAAAGTCCTATATTTTTTTGAAAGTGGTCAACATTAAATACTTCTAATAATGTGTTTTAAGAGCAATAGAAAGACTTAATTTGAATCCTTAAACTAGCTACAAATGAATAGAAAAACATTAAATATATGATAATTGTAACTTCAATAGTTAGATAGAAACCTGGTAATGAAACCCGTCAAGATAAATTATAAGGAGTTGTTTGGTTTTTCAAAGTGCTGAATGCTAAAATTTGAAAACTTGTTTGAATGAAGTTTGAAATGTAAAAGATTGCAACTATACTAAAAGTTAAAGTACTCATTGTTTTTGTTTTGATGGTTAAATCTGACTCTTTTCTAATCCTTCATCCATTTGCTAGAGGCGTTCTATAAATGTTTACGAACAAATAAATAGATCTCTACATTAACATTGAAGAACAAAAAAGAAGATCAACAATATACTACAACAATTTTATACAATTATATTCCAATACCATAAATCAAAGCCTAAATAAAAACCCTAAATTAAAATCCAAGGAAACCCTTCATGGTAAGACCAAATCAAACCTCAAAAAAAACCCCACTTCAAGTAAACCTAAATCAAACTTCAATAAAACCCCCTTCACTTCAAGTAAACCTAAATCAGACTTCCAAGAAAATCCCACTTCATTAGATTGTTGCTGCATGAAAAGACCAACGAATGTTGCAGGAAATCGTAGCCATTGTTGATTAATCGAAATCGGTGGATTACATTTTAGGAGGGAAGGGGTGGTGAAATCGGGGGAATGGGAAGTCCCAGAAGAGGAAGGAGTGCTCTGGTGTTGGAAAAGGAGGTGGATGGACGAGGGAGGGGGAGAGGAAGAAGGGTTTATCGGAGATGGATGACTTCACCAACAATGTATAGGTGTGTATGTACAAAAGCGTATCTTAGGAAACAATTGAGATATTTACGGAAGATAATCATTGTTCCTTTATTATGATCAAGATACTCATAAAAGATGATAAGGGTTCATCCATAATGATCAACGTTATAGATTAGGAAATAATAAGGTTATTTATGAAACTTGATATTCATTAAGTTAGATGGACAGTTGGGATTGGTTTGTAACGAAACATATGTTTATATTTAATTGGGACAATATATATATATAGGCATAATCAAAATAGAACCACAAAAAAATTGAGAAAACCATGAGAATTAATAATCATGTGTTGTTTCATATTATGAAATAATGCATGTGAATGCACAGTGTTGTTAGTTGTTTTACAATGAGGAAAAAAAACTAAATATAGATAATAAGAATTATCACAGTGTGAAACAACATTGTATTTTCACTGCATTCTTTTCATAATGTGAAACAACACATGAAAACCAGTTCTCATGGTTCTCAACTTTTTGTGGTTCTCATCTCACATATATATATATGTGTGTGTGTGTGTGGAGGTTCAAACGAGAACCCCTGTGATTTATGAAAATGCGAGAACAACCTACTAATCTCTAACCTTTTTAATAAAAAAATTAAGTTATATTAAATAAAAATAAATCAATAAAGGAGTAATGTAATTAGGTATTTTTGATAATTTTTATTTTGTTTTAATTAATTAGAATTATCCCATCATTTAGCTTGTGATCGATCATGTTGAGTTGAACGTGCATCGTTTTCTTCCATTCTTTTCTTCCCATCATATTCGATTAAGTTTCACAATCACACGATTATCACAAGAATGTCGAGTACAATCTATTGGTTCGACTAGGGTAAATTATCAACTCCATTGGACGATTTGTGTGTGATAATCATGTGATAATGCAATGACGAATTGAGTATCAAACGATTTTCACATGATACGATTTGTTTTTAGGTTCAACTACAATTTGTTCGATTCGATTAGTTTTCACAATCACACGATTATCACATCCCAATCATGTATAGATTATCAGACGATTATCACACGGTTATACCCGACTGATCACATTGTTTTGATATATTAGGTTCGTGTATCACAGAATTATCACACTGGTATCATACCCAATGGATACAAAATGATCGTGATGGAAAATTTGGTGGTTGTATCGATCTTCTAGATCGATTATCACATGTGATCACACAATTATCACATCCAAATAGAGCATTAAGTCCAATGTATGCAAAAGATTAAACAAAAAAATGTTTCAACTTCTGTTGACAATAGAGCATCTCTATTCTAGCAGACAAAAGTGAAACATGAAAAAATATAGTGGAATTGCAATTATTATTCAACTATTAGCAAAACTTCTTTAGAATGAGTCTGCATGTTAGGATGGAGCAAAATTAATCGATACACTATTGGGACAATAAAGCATTAAATCCAATGACCGTAGAAGATAAAATAAGAATATGTTTCAACTTCTGTCGACAATAGAGCATCACTATTCTAGCAGACATGAGTGAAACAGAAAAAAGTATGGTGGAATTGCAATTACTATTCAACTATTAGCAAAACTTTTTTATAATGAGACTGCAGGTTATGATAAAACAATATTAATCATATATAACAGTGTGATAATCGATTGATGTGAAAATCGTTTGTTATTCTCTTTGTCATTAGTTTATCACATGATTATCACACCCGAATCGAACAGTCGACCGTAGTCGAACCTATAGATTGTAGTTGGCATTCTTGTGGTAATCATGTGATTGTGAAACCTAATCAAATTGAAGATATTGTAATCGAACCTACATACGGATCGTAATCAGATACTAGTAGTGATAATCGTGTGATTGTGATAACCATATGATTGAGGTAATGGTAATCGTGTGATTGTGATAATCATCAAATGATTATTACACCGAATTCGTGTGATAAACAAACCTTCATTGAATTGTCTCTGCAACCTTCTCCTTCAATTTTCTTGTTGTTGCTTTCTTCCTCGGTCGCTGTTCGATTTCTTCCTCTACATTCTTGTTATTCGACTTCTTGCTACATGACTGATAACACAATAGCTCGTGGTTGTTATCAATTCCCAGATGATCGGAGCCTATTCTCTGATCGTGTTTTTAAAATTTTATCATTTGAATTCTAAGATTACCCTTCAGCCTCTCAAATCGTTTCGAATTGTTTTTAATATTATTTTAAATTTAAAGAATCTTTTAATTTTGTTTGTCATCACCTTACTTGGTTAATAGATTGCACATTCTCGTAAATCACATGGGTATATATATAGGGCTAGGTTCAAATATTAACCAAAGTTTTTGTGTTAACTGATCTTGGTCATTCAATCTTTCAATAATCAGTTGTAATTAATCATGATAAAAACTTATTTTTTAAAAATTAAAATTTCATAAAGATAAGTGAACAAAGTTGAAAAGGGAATTTAGGTAATTTTTTATGTAACTCCCATATCATTAATTAGGAGTTACAAAATCAAAAAAACCTATGATTTTTGTTAATATAAGAA
>NW_020201205.1:27795-30342 GCF_001531365.2 Cynara cardunculus var. scolymus | reverse complement strand
ATATATATATATATATATATATATATATATATATATATATATATATATATATGAACCATTGTGTCAAATACGAACAAAAAATTGGCATATATATGAACTTGGACTGCATAACATTTATGAACACAATATGAACATAATAAGAATAACTGTTATATGAAAGAAAATAAATAAAAAAAATAGGTATGAACACAATATGAACAGCTTGTGAACAGTAGTTCCTTCATTATGAACACATTCAGGAGCGATCCTTTGTCAATTGGAGCTTTATACATGCATTGCATCCACACCGTTTAAGGTTCACCCCTTGTTCATATATGTTTATGGTCTTATGTGGTTGTTCACCCCTTGCTCATATCGTATAAAATATACAAACACATGACCTCGACACTATGAACACTGGGTGCAAACACTTACACAAATATAAAGATTTGGTATCAAGCTTAAAAAATAACACTTGTGTTCATATGATAGAAGTAACATGAACACAATGGTTCATGATTTATAAAAATCGGTAATATGACAATATGAAAATGGGTCGCGCATATACTTTCATTTGAACATGTGAATTACGTATTAGTAATTAAAGAAAAAAGTTATCAACACAATATGAACTACAAAAAACATAACATATCTGAACATAATTTCTATTAAAACGAGTCTAATAAAATATTAATCCATTACCAAGACATTCACTTTGGTTAATTTCTTCACTTCCCGAACTCGAACTCCGATTGTCACCATAAACCATTTTAATCTTCTCAATGTTGTCGATTTCTTTTCCAATGCGTTTATCCATAATAGCTTGAACGATACCAAAGATTTTTACTATCGTGTTTCCTCCATGAATCAAAAACTCATAAAACAATAAAAATGGAAGATGAAGATTAAAAAAAATAAAAATATCAATATTATAAATGCATATTTTTAGGAATTTTATGATTTTGTAACTTCCCATTAATGGTATGAGAGTTACATAGCAAATGAAATTACCCACTTACCCTTGACATTAAATTGTGAACATGATAGAAACCTAATAGAAGAATGAATTGTGATTGGTTGACATGGTTTTCAAAATTAACACAAAAACTTTGGTTAACATTTAATCTTGACCCTATATATATATATATATATATATATATATATATATATATATATAGGGGTGCATTCAAAGGAGAACTGATTAGTTTGTGATAATTGTGAGATCCAATCTCAACCACAAATTGATGGATAAATTAGAAAACTAATTTTTTGGTAATTTGATTTAAAATTGTATATACACACACACACACACTTGGGATTATGTGAGACCAACTTATTCTCGTGTGATTTATGAGACCACATAAATAACACTGAACTTTCACAGTATTTTTGTTGTAAAGTTTCGGTATTTTTGTACCCTTACATTATTTTGTTGTGAAATTTTAGTGTAATTCGGTAAGAGAAGTTACGCTAAGAATCCAGAAATCACCCATGGTACACCATATGTCTCTCTTGAGGATGAATGTTCATCATGAGTAGCACATTCACGATAAATATGAACTTGTTATTCATCATGAATTACATATTCATGATGAATAACACATCCATATTCTTTGAATACATGTCACATGTCCCACAGTTCCTAACGAAACCTTATATAGGGAATGGTTCATACGAGAAAACCTTCATTATACGAAAATGTGAGAAAAATCCTTTTACTATAATCAATCACATGTAATACCATACTCTTTGTTCTAATTTATATTGATTAATCACTTAAACTTTATATTTACAATAACTAAGGGTGCGTTTGGTTTGCAGGAATGTTTTTGAGGGATTTGGATTCCTGAAGGGATTTGGATTTCATGGGATTTGGATTGGATTGGATTTAAAATCCATTCCTGTGTTTGGTTTGCAAGATTTGGATTTGATTTGAAATCCATTCCTCTGTTTGGTTTGTAGGATTTGGATTTGATTTGAAATCCATTCCTCTGTTTGGTTTGTAGGATTTGGATTTACATTTTTTTTTTAATCACCAAATCTCTTTCATTTGTTAAACATATACTCTTGATGATTGATGGTAGGAGGGTAACAATTGATATTTCTAGTCAGATCCTATATTATTGGATGATCGGTTGTAAGAATTATCTGGTATTAACAGATTACTGTTCCATATCAGGCAATAGTACAGCTGCTTCAACCAGAGCCTGTGAGTTTCTGATTCAGGGTAATTCTTTATCTAGGTCAAGCCTCTGAAGAAAACATCAATTATTTTAGTTACTCTCAAATATGACAACTCTGATCCTGCTTCAATTTCTCAAGTATCATCCTAGATTCAGTTGGCTGTCTAAGAAGATTTTTGCACCGAGACTCATTATTAGTGCCCCGAAAACGATTCAAGCTACAACCACCAACCATATAGATTGGAAAGGGAAGTCTTATTACCTGCTCAAGCGAGACGAAGAGGCGAAGAGGATGAACACCGGTTCAAGCGGGACGAAGAGCAGAGAGGAGGAGAGAACCGGCGAGAGCAGTGGGGAGTTCGAGGTTATCTCCGGCGAGAGCAGT
>NW_020201205.1:2078-27743 GCF_001531365.2 Cynara cardunculus var. scolymus | reverse complement strand
GGCGAGAGCAGTGGGCGACGAGAGGTGGGAGACGAGAGCAGTGGGCGACGATGGTGGAGACGGAAGACAAATGGGGAATTTGTGCGAGAAGAAGTAGCGTGGAAGAGGAGCCCGRATTTGGATTTCAAAATCCAGCCCATTTACAATGGATTTCAAAATCCCTTGTTTACGGGATTTTAAAAACTACACTGGATTTAAAATCCAGCCCATTTAGCAAACCAAACAAGGGAAGGGAATGGATTTCAAATCCAAATCCCTCCAAATCCCTCCAAATCCCTCAAACCAAACGCACCCTAATAGTTACCCAATCATTTTTTAACAAAGCAGAAAAAAGTTATGCATTTATAGAAATCAATCTTGTCAATTTCCGCGGATGTTGAATTTCAAATTAGAACTTTGGATTACAATTCCAAAGTTTACTCCAAAAAAAAAAGAAAAACATATACCATAGCTTCGTCCCTAAACCAGAACAAAGGGTCGTATATAAGGTCTTGGTTCTGTAACGAGAGATTCAAAATCATTAAGTTTTAACGAGCAGACATTACAACTAATTACATTGAAGTATTTATACGAGGAAATAAATGACGAATGATTAACTGTTATAATAATTGACACTGAAATGTTCATAACTAAGAAATCGTTGAAAAAAATTTCGTACAATTACTCAGTAATTTTGTTGCTTATTTTTCACATATCATAGATTGAGCAGTTCAAGGATTTGGAAAAAGAATAAGTTTATGAAAGATAGATATGTCATATGTGTTATATTGTATGTAATAAAATATATCAATATCAGTATATTTTAAAATATTCATTAATTCTTAACCAATTAATTGTAAAATACCCAAATTATATTTAAAAGTGTGTTTTAGAAATATTTTCCACAATTAAATTGTGTTGAAAAGTTAACTGAAAATCAGAAATGTAGTACCCTGAGAGGTGTTACAATTTAATGGTATTTTCATTGTAAATGTTATTATTAGACATCCGAAAGGCAATATCTCATTCGTCACTACATATTCAGCAATTCATTTATTATTTTCAAGCTTCTTCTTATATTCTATTTTTGTTAAACATATTTATAAAAACAACTGCTCTACTTTTTGAAATAAAATCAGGTACCGGAGAATCCACCTCCGAGTGAGACATATTGAGCTTGTTTGGTTTGATTTTTTGTATTCCATATTGACATCTTTTAGGGCCGTATGGTTTACGGGATTTGGTGGGATCCGGTGTCAAATTCCATTTCAGTCTCGTGTTTGGTTTAAATGAAAGTTTAGAATTTAAATTCTACAAACATTGGATTTAAAATTTCATGAAGGATTCCATAGGATTTATTTGTAAATAACGTTTTAAAACCTCACTTTTGCTTATGCCCACCTCCAGGATAGATCAACAGGATCATTACGGACGTAGAATGTATGATATCACCAGTTCCCTATCATGGGAAGGTAAATCAAACCCAAAACCTCACTTTAGCTTACGCCCACCCCCTGCTGTTCAACGGGACCACTACGGACACCGGTCCCACATCATGGGAATGTAAATGAGACGGTATATCAAACCGAAAACCTCACTTTTGCTTACGCCCACCCCCCTACCGTTTGGGACAAATCAACAGGACCACTAGATACATAGAAGGTACGATATCAAGATGACGCATACCAACAATGGGCTTGATAAGGTCTCACATTCTCATGCCCATGTGCACATACACATACAACTATGCAAAATGACATGATACAAAGGTTTAGGTCTTCAAACAAAGCCACTGGTCTTTCCCAGTTATAACCGGACCCATTCTTCTTCTTTATAACTTGTATATTCCAAGTCTTCACGGAAACAATCTATCCCTTGCGGTAGAAGCATGGTCACCGGCAGACACTGCCTCTATATTGGGTATACTGGGTTCGTTTGGTTTGGTTTGGCTTGGCTTATTCTACTTCTTTAAAAGTCCCCAGTGGGTTTGGCATTTCTTTGCCTATTAACAAGTACATCCAACCATCGTTAAACCCTACGCCATGTGGTTAGGTTTTTTTTACTATTCAAGTGACAGAAACTGCATGATTCTTTACTCAATTGGAAAGTTACAGTTAATGCCCAAAAAGATAAACTAAACTGGAAGCGCAAGTATTAAGTTGAAACACAAAAGGGATGTTCATGTTGATTCCAAAACAAAAACCCTTGGTTTAATACCCTGAAAACATGAAGCAAATATCATCCACATACCACATGTTAATCCTGTTCCACTTCATTCCTTTATCAAAGTGGATAGTTATTCATCTATTGCTTCTTTTCTTCAGCTTTCCTTGGCTGTAAAATAAAAGGACAAAATGCTGTTAAACTTATGTCATAGATGAGAAAATAGACATGAAATAAATTCGGAAGAAGAAAAAAAGCATAAAAAAGGAAGGCATTAAACTCCATTAGAAATCATGTTATCCATCGATCTAGAAATTATGTGCTTTCAGATGATGTTATTCATGGTTATTTCTTAATAGTTTTGATGTTCATTTCCTGCCCTAGAAGAAGTCTAACAAACCATGGTTTAGGGATTGTTTGGTTGGTTTTCGATCAAGTCCTGTGTGGATAAAAGTTGTCTGGATGAATTAATCTGTCTGTAAAGACTGGGAAGGTTTTTTCATAGATTGAAGAAGCGTGTTTTTTTATTGGGAGATGCAAGTTTGGAAAAAACTTGACTTTCTGCATAAAGCTTCCCCTTAAAAGCTTATTGAATAAGCCAAACTCTATATCATTAAGCCACTACCAAAAAGTCATATATAGTTGATTGAATAAGTTGTGAGTATCATTAAGCTGCTAACAAACATGCCCTTAGATGGTAATACAGAAAGCTATACATTTGATCATATCAAGATGGAAAACCTACAACAATGAACATGTGCACACATACCGATATCCAGAATAACAACGGAGGTAATAATTTGGTATGCCTACATAGCAGTAACACACAATTTTCAAATGGGCTTGTTTGGTCTATCATCCGCGGTTAAATCTCAGCAGAGGTGGGGTGTGGAGAGGGTAAGATGTATGCAGACCTGACCTCAACCCTAAAAGAGTAGAGCGGTTGTTTCCATGAAGACCCTGGCTTGTACAAAGTTTGCGAGAAAAAAAAAAGGATAAAGGTAACAGATTTGTGGAAAAGAAGTCTCTCATAAGAAGAACAAGAAAGAAAACTTGAAAACAAGACGGATAGTACTAAAATGTGAAAAACGAGTTAGAAGTAAGCAACAAAGTTCAACCTGAGAAAGAAACAAACATACAAATGGAAGCATGCACTATTTTGAGATAAAATACTGCTATCTACAATTATAAACATAAATATACTAAATTTCTAAAATCCTTCAAATTTCCTATCTCCACCCTTAGAGACAAAACCCTTCTTATCCTCCTTATCAAAAGCAACAATACCATCAACCCAATACACACACACACAATGTTATACAGCACGCCAATTGCTTTCGCTTCCTTGATGACCTTATGATGCAAGAGATCGTTGGTGTCCCATAAAAAGGAATGATAGGTTTTTCACAGCATGGCTCCATACAAAAAGATTAGACCGGTAATTGTCTCTCAACTTTCACATCCTTGTTCCAATTGCTTGGTGACTGATCCCAAAAAGTGATTTTTGATTACAAAGCTATATAGTTACTTATTCAAATGTTGGTTTTTTATTTGTTAATTCAAACAAGTTCCAGTGTTCCTGATAGTTCATCTAGCTTCACATCAGCTGATTAAGTTGAGATACAAGAAGCCCCCATACTTTTCTTTACATGCAATGACAAGATTCCAACAGAATAACCCTTAGAGGTAGCTCAACCAATAAGTCCTTGGGTTTACTCCACAGTGGTCGCCAGTTCGAGTCCCATCAGGGCCACTGGAGGTCTGCCTAGAGTTAACTTCAGGTCCAAGGGATTAGTCAAGATGCATGCAAGATGGCCCGGGCACCCACGATAATAAGAAAAGAAGATGCCAACGGAATCAAATCTAGTGCTATACTTTAGCATGAGTGAAAGTGTGAAACACATAAACGCCATAAGACAGGAAACTTGTGCTGCTCAGGGTGCAGCTTTTCCATTTATAAGTCATTTCTCAACATCCAAAAGAAGCTGCATCAACTAATAATGAAGTTTCGAGTATATTTAAACAATGAATTGCTACCACCAAGATAAGAAGTAATGCTCAATGAACACTAGTCGGTAGTCACCTCAGAACAGCTTAGCCAAACACTTTCAAATTCAATTAATTTTTTAAAATTTTGGGCAAAAAGTGAAACAAGAACAAAAATACAAATTGAAAAAGAAAGCTTATATAAAGGAATCCTACACAAATTGTGTGATTATGGAAGCCTCCACCCTGCTGATAACAAGCCACAGAGGATGAAGCTACAAGGAGGTTGGGCTACCTCAAATTTCAATTTCGCATATGTATGTATATACTTCTTGTCACAGATTGACCTTAGACAATAATATTAACATAGATAATTTTAACATACAGCCACTCTACTCTTTGAGGTAGAGGTCAGGTTTGCGTACATCTGACCCTCCTAAATTCCCACCTCAAGTGGGAATGTGGGATATACTAGGTTCATTTGGTCTATATACTTAGTAAGGCATCACATTAAGTTTCACTTTGCAGTAATGGGAAGTCGATGAAGAGGGCATCATAGTAACTTCAAAGCCACCACAGCAGAATACCTCAGCTATACATTCCAAAAGAAAGATTCGGATTATTTTATTTACGTCAACTATATAATCCAACTACAAAATCGATATTGATTCTTCGACAAATAACCCAAACCAAACCAACCAGTAAAGCCCACATAGGCTAGGGTTTGAGGAGGGTAAATGATTGTTTCCTTGAAAGCCATCTGCATGTGAAAAAGTGAGGCTAACAATAGTTTCCAATTTTCATTCTCATTGAGGTCAATTAAACTACTAACTTTTTGTTAAAAGATAACTTTGCACAGCAACTTTAAGCCACATCCCATCTCAGATCATTTATAATAAGATAGACGTTAGCATATGAATTATGTGAGTCTACTAACTAATAGTACCCTGCAACTATGATTTCAGGTGATATGGACATCACTTGAAGAACAATTACTTAATTCGAATTGTAAATGAAAGGAGGGAGTAATAATCAACAAAACCAGAAACGAGAATCAAATTACTTTTTCTACCTTAGTACCAGGGAACGATTGATGGAGCTCTTCCTCTGGAATAATAACGGGCCACTTCTCGCCAGCTTCACGAAACATTTGCTCCGTCTCGAGCTGCAGACCTTTTTCCAGAATCATCTTCCGGATGGTCTGTGCAGGTGTGGAGGTGGCATCAAAAACCTCCTCCACTCCATTTACGAATGTGACGGAGATCTGCGGTGGGTGGCTGTCAGTCCGGCGCTTGACCAACAACTGGCAGGAAGGATTGGATTCCTTGGCCGTTCGAGCATTGCACTGAGCCAAGAATTCCATACACGCCGCCGTGCGTGTATCTAGGGCATTGAATTCGATCTTCACTTTGGACAAGAACTTCAACATGACTCTCAATCGCAATCTCAATTAGGGACTCTCGATTGAATTGGCGTCTCCAATAGTTTGCTGGTTTTGATAAAAGTACAATAATAGTCCCTAGATTATCAATTGTTTGCATACTGTTACCTTTGACTTTGAATGAAAGCAATCCCAGTCCTGGAACATAATCTAAATCTTCGGAGTGCACAATTGGATATCACGTGTTTGGATGTACGTTTGGAAATTAATAGGGTGTTTGGTTTGAGATATAATAAAAAATGAAACTGTTTGGTTTTACATGATATAATGGAACCATTTTTCTAAAAGACCATATTCTCATTTTAGGTTAAATTGAGGAAAATGAATAATCATTTTTATCTTCATTCTCTGTCATTATCATATCATTTTTATTTCCAGTTTCATTTTCAAAACTGAACCAAACAGCTCCTAATTATATGATACTCAATCATCTAAATTTTGTGATCAACTATGATAAAATTGTTTGTTAAATCCAGTGTTCAGATTTTTTTTTGTAGCTTGATAATCATGTAACTGGGAGGTGTATCTACAAATATTTTCAAGCGGCAGTACGAAATAATTAGTAGGGGTGTGCATTGGGTGGGCAAACCAAAAACCCAAGCGGATTTCAGATTTGGAAACCAAGCCCTAAGTTTTAGATTTCAGATTGCTATAGGTTAGGATTGATCGGATTTCGAGTTGGGGTCAGTCGTGTTCGAGTTTAGTTATATGCAAAAATATATATATTCGATCAATTTTGAGAATGAATTCAATCGATAGAGAGGATTGATGAAATCAATAGTATGTTTAGTATTTAGAAAAGAGTACGGTCGACTAGGATTTAGGATTTTCGAATGATAATTGGATAAATAAATATATTTATATAATATATAAAAATTATATATATATTTCGGGTTTTTGGATGGGAATTTTTTTTTAATTGAATGAAAAGATAGGGTCGAGTAGCCAAAAATCAAATCCAACCCGAACCCAAATATCTTCTCTAAAGTCAGTTTTGGATGTTCAGATTTCAGAACTCATATTTTTTTCAGTCCCAAATGGGGATTCCCCGCTAAATCGGGGATGGGGACACGTGATTACTCTATATGGTTTTGGATATTACTCGATATGTTTGGGTACGTGTGACGTTAAGTTCTTTTTGGATTAAATTGATTTTTTTTTAATTTTAAGTTATTAATTATTATATGATTTTTTATATTACATTAAATTCCTTTCAATTTTAGGTTTACTGGAAATATGTGAGGTTTAAACATATGTGGTGTCTAGCATATTTGATTTAAAATAGCTTAAATAAACAAGGGAAAATCCTCACCTGTTAGGGATAGGGATAGGGATAGGGATGTGATTATATTCCCCAACGGAAATGAGGGATCGGGGATGGGGATTGAAGTCTTCGTCCCCTCCCCGCCTCATTCCCACGCCTAGGTTTAGTACCTAAGTGGTTTTTTCTATCTTTTTTATTGTTTCTATTCTTACTAAAAGAAATAAAAACAACCAAAGGATTTGGAGCCCCCATACACTAGTCTCATGGTCATCATGAGGGAGGTAAATCGGTTCATACATCCCATTGGTAGAGGGGGGCTAACTCGTATTGTTTTTGTAAATAACTTGTGTTTGACTATTTGTTTGTTAGATTCAAATTGAAGTTTTCTACCATTTTATAAATTATGATATTGTTTGATGGCTAGTTCAATATTTATAGGATAATGACTATGCTTTTAATTTTTTTTTATCGTGAAACATTTGCAAGCCCTATAAGTAGTTTTCAGCAGTTTTTTATGATATAAGTTGAATCTATATTACAGATTTATTAAGAAAATAAATTATTTAAAACTCATCATATTTGTTGATCATGATAACCACTAAATAAGCATGATAATTATTATGTTAATATATTATTTCAATGTTTTAATATACTATTGATATGCACTTTTTACTTAAACTCATTTCTTCACTTATAATTAGCTTATTTTATTTCGTGTCTCAACTTTTGTTATCTTATTTTTCATTTATTGTTTCATAGAGTTAAAGTTATGTTAGAACCCCACTTGTAAAAGTGTAAGTAAGAAGTCTCTTACTCTAGTCATTTAGGACTTGGTCGATTGAAGCAGTCTGGACCAAGAGCTCTTATGCAGAAGGTACTAAGAGACAAAGCTCTTATTCAAAGAGCTAAGTGTCTCACATACAGAGTCGTGCTCGACCCAGAGGAAGATCAAGACTTAAGCGTCGAAAAGCATAAGTACTTGATAGAGCGCTTCACTCCAGACACAGCCTCTGCACAATACATGCAGAGCCTTTGAGTCTCTTACTCCCTTGATTTGCGCACAAGCAGTTCAGACTTATCTCCAATACTCTAATCAGGATCTGCCATGTACACACAAGTAGTTCCACATTCCAAGGAACGTGAAGGCTGAGGACGCTGAACAAGAAATCAGAGTTTGAAGCCTAGAATTCAGGAGATTCTGTTTTACATAGATGTATAAAAGGAGGTGTCCTCTTTAGGTTAAAATACCTGAAGAATTGCCATCTTTGCATACGCTCCTATTATAGATAATTCTTGAGAGAATACTAAGCTAGATCGAGATATTGTTCTTATACTCTTTTTTCTATAAAGCAACTGATTTATTCAACAAGCTTTCACTGTTCTTGTTTAAAAATGTTAACCTAGATCATTTACACAGTACTTGCTTCCACTGAAACTCTCTTTAACTATGTTTCTTGATACTTAAGAGGAATCTGGGTTCCTACAATTGGTATCAAAGTCTGCTAATCAAAATCAATTGATTAATCGATCTATATCCAATAGGATAATCTTCTTTTGTTGGTTAATTGTTTTATAAACGTTTTCCATTCCAGATCATAGATCTATTTTTTAAAAACAATTGCTTTTAGTATTCTTCAAAAACTGTAAGTCTTTAAAGTTCAGAATCTTTTGAAATCTTTAAAACTTCCCATTTGCTTTTTCTCCAAAACAAATCTAAAATGTCTAATAAATCTTGGAACTCGATGTATAGTGTCGGTTCCCTCACCAAAACCTCATACTCTCATTCAGGATGAATACCCCCAATGGAAGATCAGGATGATAAACTTTTATGAAGGTCTTGATCTTGAACTCTATGAATCCATTCTTAACAGCCCTTATGTTCCCATAACCCTAATCCCTAGGGTTCCACCTGCTGGAGATACAGTTGAAATTCCTGCAAGACGCGTTCCCAAACTCCGAAGAGATTGGGACGATGAAGACAAAAGAAGGGTGGAGGTCGATCAAAAGGTCAAAAGGCTTTTGATAATGGCTCTCCCAAATGAAATCTTCCAATCCTTGAATGCATGTGAATCCGCTAAGGATTTATGGGATCAGTTGGCCAATCATCTTGAAGGCAGGATCAAAATGAAGAAGAACAGTCGTGCTTAATGTCTAAATGAGTACAATAGTTTTCAGGCCATCCTCGACGAGTCTCTCGAGCGGATGTATCATCGTTTTAACACTCTAATCAACAAGTGCAAGAAGTACGACGTGATTAGAACACAAGAAGAGAACAACATGCTCTTCTTGAAAAGGTTGAATGACGAATAGAGAAACCTGTCGATGTCCCTTCAAGCAAATCAAGATTTGGAACAGTGGACGCTACATGATGTCTACGGCACCTTGCAGACACAAGAACAAGAGGTGCAGAAGAACAAGGTCCCTCTGGGTGGAACGCTAGCTCTTGTCTCTGACTCCAAAGAGACTGGATCCAACCAACCATCTAGAGAAAGAAGATCGAGAGAGGATAGAAGAAGAGGGAAGAAAGCTCTGATGACAGAGAGTGATGAAGAAGACAGAGTTTCAAGATCTGAAGATGACGACATTAGTGCCTTTGCACAATCCTTGGCTCTAATTACCATGGAGTTTGAGAGGAAGTTTGGAAAAAGAGTATTTGATAAGAGAGAAAGTAGAAGCGATAGGGGAAGAGAAAGAAGTTTTGAGCCAAAGAACCCTCCTTCTCAATTGATAAAGAAGGAAGAACAACATGAGAAGAAGAAGCATGCGGTCCGATGCTTCAGATGCGAAAGAATGGGCCACTACTCTAAAGAGTGTAAAGGCCCTATTGTCAAGGATGAGTTGTACTATAAAAAATATAAGAGACTTTTGTAAGTTCCTGATCGACGCAAAAGAAGGATGAAGATGTTGATACTTATCCACAAAGATCTCATAATCTCAATGAAACCTCCACCACTTAGAGTCCACAAAGAGTTTTTCTTAACTCTAACTCCGAATCAGAGGTAGACTTGAGTGAGAAGCAGATTGAGACTGAGATAGTGAAGCCAGAACAAGAAGTTCTCAAACTTCAAAGTGGGGTCTTTAATAAATCTACTCCAGTTATGAAGCAGAGGAAAAAGATTCCCGTGTGTCCTGACTTCGTGGACATGTGTTTAAAAGCCAAGTCTTCTCTTGAGCTCGAGAAATAAAACAAGGCTAAGGAACCTAAACCCACCACCTCTACATCTAAATTTCCAAAGTCTAGATTTTAAAAGCCTATTAAGTTCACTCCGGAACAGAAAGGAAAGCATGCATCTAATTTTAAATTTAATTCCTCTATTTTAGAGAGGCCTCTGAAGGCCAAAGGAGTTAAAGGGAAGAAAGGAAGGCCAAAGAAGATAAAGGCCAATTTCAATACACAATCGGAGCTAGATATGGAGTTCATTCGAACAAACAATGCTAGGAACGATTGTAATAATAATAGAAAGGTTTATGAATCTAATGAATCGTTTTGTCATAAAAAATATTTTCATAATTGCAAATGTCTTTCTCTGTTGCGACAATTAAAGCATCACCTTTCTAGTCCCAAATGCATTCTCTCTGGGTCACCCAAGAATAAATCTAAAAGGACCAAGAGAACTTCTAAGACCAAATCTGGCAAGCCAGACCCCAAGTCTGGTAAATCAGGTGTTGAGGCAGATCCTTCTATTAAGCCAAAATCCAAGACTCTCGAGCCTAATCATCGAGGACCCATAATGAAATGGGTACCTAAATCCCTATAATTTGTTTTGCAGAAGTCGCATGTGGACATCTGGTATCTTGACTCTAGATGATCGAGACACATGACCGGCAACAAAAGGTTGCTCTCCTTATTCAAACACAAATCTGGAGGACGGGTGACTTTTGGGGATAATATGCAAGGGCAAATAAAAGGCTACGAAGATCTTATGTTTCTGGGCTTAAGCATAACCTTTTGAGCATAAGTCAACTCTGTGATTCTGGCTACAATATCAAATTCCAAAAGGAGTTTTGTTCAATATTGTCAGAATCAGATCAAGAGTTGTTAAGAGCCAATCGTAAGGGAAATTTGTACCTTATGAACTTCTTACCTAGAGATGACTCAGAGACTCTATGTCTCATGTCTCATAAATGTGAAGAAGTTTGGCTCTTGCATCACAAGCTTTCTCATTTAAATTTTCCAAATATTGAGAAGCTTGTGAAAAACAATATGGTTGACGAACTACCATCAATAAAGTTTGAGAAGGGCCATCTCTATCCCGTCTATGAAATTGGAAAACTCAAAAGAGCATCTCATAAGGCAAAGACGGATGTGTCCTGTGTCAGACCTCTGCATATGTGCTTGTCGGTTTATTCAACCTTAGATTTCAACACAAAAATAATAGTACAAGACATCGTTCCCACAGAGATAGCTTGTAAAGTTATTTCAAAAGTCCAGTTTATAAAAACTAATTTCAGATGGCAAAACGAGGGATCTGATTTATCTAAAATTGGGTGATTTGATTAACACTACGAAAATATCAATCTTAAAAAGAAGCACATGGTGCAACAGTTGATTAAGACACTAAACAAATGATTCAGCAAAAAAGTGACATACATTCATGTCACAATTATCTAAAATCAATAAATGATTTTATATAACTGTCACAGTATCAACTATCGGGTCAGACGGCCTCCCAAGAGCGTACACCGGTCAACGTGATAGCGATACGATATCATTTATGTTAGACGTCGTGAATCCTAGCACAACACAGTGTTACCATCCTACACCATAGGAGTATAGCGTTTGTCAGACACTAAAACTATTTATAGCCTTCTTCTATTACCTCAGGTTTTGAAAGTCAATACATTTTTATACACAAAATTAGTTGTCAATTAATTTTAATGTAATCATCAAATGAACTATTAAGCACTTGAAACAAATAGTGGACTATAATGCTAATAAGACACCTTTGTACTTTCACATCGGCTTTGGTCTTAATTTCCCGTTACACTCCAAGCTAAGGCGTTTAGCCCATCATCGCTCGGTTTCTTCTTTCGAAGGATGTAAGAACTGAAAAATAAATAACTGATACGGAAAAGTAAATTGCAGAAAGTAAATTACAAGAAATGGAAATACTGAAATTTAAAGTACTAGAATTTAAATGATAGAAATATAAATGACTGAAAGTAAATTGCCAGAAATTAAATTACAGAAAAGTAAATTGCAGTAAAGTAAAATGCAGAAAAGTAAAGATTGAAATATAAAAGACTGAAATGTAAAGGACTGAAATATAAAGACTGAAATGTAAATGACTGAAATTAAATTACTAATAACTAAATATTATTAATTAATATTAATCTAAGTAATGATGTAAAACAAGTACTTGATGAGATGGGGAAGTGACTAATGAAATCCTTGAAAAGAGAAATTTGACTTTGAAGAAAACTTGCAAGACAAGTAACAAAACTTGCAACACAAGTTTCGTTACAAAGACCGAAAAGGTTACTTGCAAACTCTTAAAAACATATTATTTAGTCTACGTAAATTAGTCGTGAGCCACAAAGGATGAAATCAAGTGTAAAGCAACAAAGATCGACTAATTCGTAACTTGTAACAAAAGTCAGAAAATGTAACGTAACTTGAAAATAAGAACAGAAAATGAGATGAAGATTAAATACGAGCACTTGTATTAAACTTGAGAATGAAATCATACTTCACAAAAATCGGTTCTTGGTTGGAAGTAAGAAAACCAAAATCTTAAATATCGAGAGCAATAATCTAGAGAGCAAATGTTTATAACTCAAAGATTTGAGAATAAACAAATAAGAAGTTAAGTAAAATTATTTTTAAACAAAGCCTTAAGCCTCTATCTATAGGCTAAGAGAGTTTGCATAATGGGAGCCACCTAATAAGACAAAAGGAGCTTTAAAAATGGGCTTTGACCGGGCTCAAGGTCGTTGACCCAGCAGCTTTAAGGGAGCAGCCCAAGAATTCTTGGCTCAGGCAAAAGTGCAGCTCACGGACAGGTACTACAGGATTCTGCCACTCCTGCTCCTACAGGACTGCTGTAGGATCAGACCCAAAAATCATCAAAAACCTGCATAAACAGGAAATTAACATTAGATATGATATATTACCACAAATATATGAAAAGTCATAAAAAGACTCGATTAAGACACTAATGGGCAAATAAAACAAGTGAAAATGGTTAAGAAAATGATGTAATAAGGTTAATAAATTAACACTTATCAATATGTTTCATGTAGACCTCTGTGGTCCAATCTCTATGCAAAGTCTATCTGACAAGAAGTATATCTTAGTACTTATTGATGAATTTACAAGATATACTTGGATTGAGTTTGTAAGACAGAAATCAGATGTCCCAAAGCTGCTAATCAAGCTTATGACCAAGATTCAAGTCCTTCTACATAGCAGAATTCAAAAGCTGAGAATGACAATGGTACAGAGTTCAAGAATGCATAAATTGACGCGTACCTTGACAAAGAGGGAATCTCAGAACTTCTATGCTTCAAGAACACCACAACAGAATGGTGTTGTAGAAAGAAAAAACTGGACCTTGGTTGAAGCTACAAGAACGATGCTTGCAGCCTCTGGTCTTCCAACCCACTTTTGGGCAGAAGTGATCTCAACCGGTTTCTTTACTCATAATAGAGCAATCGTGGTTAAGAGGCATTTGAAGACTCCTTACGAACTCATCAACCAAAGAAAGCCTAATATTAAATTTTTACATGTCTTTGGTTGCAGATGCTTCATTCTGAATGATCGTGATTATCTTGGAAAGTTTGATAAGAAGGCTGATAAAGGCAAGTTTCTTGGATATTCTACACACTCCAAGGCCTACAGAGTCTTCAATATATAAACCAAGACGGTCATGGAAAGCATCAACGTCTCGTTCGACGATAAAGAACAAATGACTTCAGAGTACTTCACCTCTGGACTCAAGCTTAACCCAATGACTTCCAATTCTCTATCGAAGTCAAGGGAATTGGAATTCGGGCAACTTTTTGAAGACTTCTTGGGTGACGAAGACATCTCTGCATGTTCACCCAGAGATGCCTCTGCACGTGTTCAAGGAGAGCCACAGACTTCAAGCACATCTATCGTTGGCCCCTCTAACACCTCTGCTTCCTCCGGTGATCAAGCTAATCCGTAACCAGAGCCTTCAAGCTTTGCATCAGAGCCCAGTCCTTCAGAGCCAGATAACGTTACCTTTGTCTCTGAACCTGGTTCCTCTGTACCATCATCCGAGGGGGAGTAAGCAAGACCATCATCACCAACAACAAGCCAAATGCTAAACATTCCAGAGGAGAAAGATCCAACGACTCCAACCTCTGTGCAAACTCCCATGACAAAATGGACAAAAGACCTTACCGCTCACCTAATAATTGGTGAACTTTCCAGTAGAGTAAAGACATGAGCTACCACAGCCAATGAATGTTTATTCGTAAACTTTCTAAGCGTGGTAGAGCCCAAGAAAGTTCATGAATCCCTACAAGACCCTAGTTAGGTTGACGCCATGCAAGAAGAGCTCCAGCAATTCGAAAGAAACAAGGTATGGGATCCCATTCCTTTACCAAAGGATAAAATTGCTATTGGTACTAAGTGGGTTTTTAGGAACAAAAAGGATGATGATGGTATTGTGGTAAAAAAATAAAGTCAGACTCGTTGCAAAAGGCTACTGCCAGGAAGAAGGCATAGACTATGACGAGACATTTGCTCCAGTTGTAAGGCTAGAAGCTATACGCTTATTTCTAGCCTTCTCTGCACATAAAGGATTCTGAGTCTATCAAATGGACGTAAAGTCAACCTTTCTGAATGCCAAGCTAAAGGAGGAAGTGTATGTGCAGGAACCTCCGGGGTTTGAGAGTTCCACACACCCAGAGTATGTCTACTACCTAGCCAAAGTTCTATATGGACTCAAACAAGCTCCAAGAGCCTGGTATGAACGTCTTACGTCTTTTATTCTATCTAACGGTTTCGAAAAAGGTAAAATCGACAACACTTTATTTGTAAAGAGACATAAGGGTGAGATGCTTCTAGTCTAGATATACGTGGACGATATTATCTTTGGTTCAACGAACCAGAGGCACTGTGATAAGTTCTCTGTGTTAATGAAGAGTGAGTTTGAAAAGAGCATGATGAGAGAATTAACATTCTTCCTTGGGCTCCAAGTAAAACAAAGAGAAGATGGTATCTTTATTAACCAAGCCAAGTATGTATCTGACATCTTGAAGAAGTACCAACTTCACAACTCTTCCACTATGAGAACACCAATCGCAACGGGGACTAAGCTTGACACAGACCCATCTGGAAAACCGGTGAATGTCAAGACTTACGTTGAATGATTGTGTAACACCCCACATCACACATTGCACGTAACATATACTTCATTTACAAGAAATATATGTTTATACACCACTTAGGTTCCAATGTATAAGAAATTATCATACAAAATACATGGTCAAAAAATTCCAAAATACATTCCTTGTACAATCAACATTCATCTACCAAAACTAGATGCAAATAAGACTGATCTTCACAAAGTTATGCATACAGGAAAATATTACATTTTCCCATTCCCCTTACCGTCAGCAGTTCCTGCAATACATATTTAAAACACAAAATGAGGGTTAGACCGGAAGGTCTAGTGAAGTCCCTTTTTCCATGTCATTGCAGGATGAAGATCATCAAAACTTTATTTAAAATCAATTTTTCAAGTGCAACAATTACATGAACATATAATCCACAATACCAGTTACCTTTCTGATATCTAAAGCCAATCACTTGACTTTATAAAGAATACATCCAAACTAAACAGGTTAGAATCTTTTAAGTTTCACATAATACCGCTCTTAAACCTTTTTAAACAAAAACAAGGTTTATTCAAAGCTTTAGGCCATAAGCCAGTTATCATCTCCTCAATAACATCCATACTACGATTTCCAATAAGAACCATGATTCTAAATCTTTAAATCACAAAGAAATAAAGATTTAAAGTCATAGTAATCTTAATGGATATAATAGTTAGAGTTATAACATTTAACACACACACACAAGTGCCACCCTTATATCCAAATGTACACTTCTCCTTGATATATCACCCTTATCTCATGGTACACATCTCCTTGATATGCCACCCTTATTTCCTCATCAAAATTTTACAGATTATTTCCAATTATGACAGACCGAAGTCACAAACATCCTAATGAAATATCATTTATGTTTTATTCAAAAACAGTTATAAAAATACTAATCCTTTATTATTTACAAGGATGATATGTCATCAACCCAAAGATACAGAGTCTCTGTATGTACTATATAGAGCTTCTACCTCACCAAATTTTCATTTGAAGGCATGAACTCTGCACAATCCAACCATGAGCCTTTGTATTCACTCCAAAGGTATGTTATTTTCTTTCAAACCATACTCTGGTTTCATCTTTTCGTATTTTCTTGAAAACATTTAAGTCTCATGTACAGAGCCTCTATATGTACTATACAGAGCTTCTGTCTCAAAAAACTTGGATTCTCGACTTATGCATTCTTGAGAATTTGTTTAGGATATAGAGCTTCTGTATGTAAGATACAGATCTTTTGTTTCTCGAAACTTAACTTCTCAATCTTTAATGTATGTAAAATCCAAAGTTTCATACACAGAGCATCTGTATGTACTATACAGAGCATTTGTCCCAAGAAACTTAGCACTTCGCCACATAAAAATGCATGTTTTCCTGAAAAACCAAGTATCCTTGGATTAAGAGCTTTTGCATGTACTATGCAAAGCTTCTGTCTCAAAGTCTTAGGTGTTTCATTTTCCTTGACCCATAGTAAATTGTTTTTAAAATATCTTTCTCCAAGTGTTATGTTCAACACAGAGGTATTTTCATTCTTCTCAAACTCTAGTTGAAAAACACTTGTAATTTTTTTGAAAAAGATGGCATATTTAAATATTCTTATTATATTAAGCGGTCAACTGTGAAAGGTCACCGATTGTATCCCTTATTTTTCCAATAAGGGAGGCGTGACGTGCAGCCTGTCAGGCCACGTGGCTTCACCCCACAGGTTCTGCCAGTCGACCCTTCAATTTCGACGTTTGGGGGGCAGATAATCACTCGAGTACTCTATGTAAATCCCTTATTTTAAGGAGTGATTATCCCCAAATTCAAATTTATTTAAACTTTCAAAAATCAAATTGCTCTCAAGATCTTTTTCAAGAACTGTCAAGAACTTGCAATCCAGACCGTATTGAAGAACCCTAAACTCAAGCACCTACAACTCACCCATGTTCTTCAAGACATTTTCAAGTTACCAAGTAAGTTCTTCACCAAACATCCAGTTCTGAAAACCCTAAACAGATAAACGAATCAAATCCTACCAAGAACTTCTTTGAAAACCCTCAAAATTCTTTCCAAACCCTAGAACATTCATCTTCAACCCCTTCTTCAAGAAACCTACAAAAATGTCTTCCTCTGAATCAAAAAACTCTCAAACCCATACCACCATTCTCAAATCTATTAAAGGGATGAATCAAAATGTTATACACCTTCCCTTGAAACCGAACAATCACGCCATGTACCTCATCTTGGACAACTTTGATTCCAAGTTTCATCCAATTGTGGACATTCTCCACCACCACTTTCTCAACTCTGCCCTCACCAACACCGATGATGCCGTTCATGAGCGCTTCTTTCAAGAATTCTGACAATCCGGTAACATAATTGTTGATCATCTCTCTTAGTGATTTGATGATAATCCCTTTTAACTTATACGTTGTATTTATGTTTCTGTCTTTTTAGTGATCATCACTGAGTCTGTTCAGTGATGGCTAAAGAACTTGTATTGTAATTCAATCAGAGGCAGCGATACTTCAAGAAGACAACACTCACACCAAAGAACCTTCAGCCAAAGTCGAAGACTGAAACTGAAGATTAGAGACTGGCGAGTACGTGATATGAAGCGGTACTCAGTGATTACAAGTATGTCTACATATGTGTGAAAACTGCTCAAGCCTCATCGAATACTAAAGAGACCTCCAGGTTATTCCAGCATTCCGCGATCAAAGGAAGCTTGCTAAGCACGATTGTTGTTGTCTTGTCCTTGTGCACACAAAGGACAAACACATACCCTTTCTAAATGTTAGTACGGTACGGAGCCGACTAGTTGACTCTATTACCCACCAACTTTAGGTAAGGATGTCTGCTCATGAATAGGCTATTTGTACTATTCACTATAGCAAAGGACAAGCCTTCCTCTTAAGGCTTGACACGCACTCTAACCCTACCATATTGCATTAAATGAACATTTAATGCATTGGGTATAAATAGAAGTGTTTCTCCTCCATGCAGAGTGCACGCAACACTCTCCCTCAACCTAATTCTTACTTTAAGCATTCTAGAGCTTATGTAAAGGAACTTTTCTTTACAGCATTTCTTTTCTCATTTGCTAAGATTCTGTGTGTAACTAAAGATTGTTTAGATAGGTTTTCTTACCTTATCTTTCCGCAAATAGTCTTGTAAAATTTGTATTGATCTTCTCTTATCAATATACATTTTAAATTTGAAAATACTGTATTTGTATTCATCCCTCCTTCTACAAAATGTTATACATATCTTGTAGACCCTCAAGGGACCAACAATAATTGATAGTTCTATTTCCCTGCCACCAAAGAATACGTCAACGTACGTATTTCCAGGTCGTTCTCCTGCATACTTCAACTACCCACCAAGACCGATCTTGGCTTGACCGAATACGCATCGCTCCTAACCGAGGATGAGTTAGTCGCTTTTCTTGAAAATGTTGGGCTATAATCAGCATATCCAATTCTTGTCTCAACACCTTCGCCAATTCTTGCCCCCAATGTGGAACGTCTTGTTCACATTAGTCAACTGCTCACTCACTGGAAAGATTGGGAGCCTGGACATGTGCTCAACGAACATACTTCAAATCGTCTATGGGATATTCTTTGACCTTCCACTCAACTACTCACTGATCCAGTACACGGAGTTCAAGGCGGCCGTGGCAAAGAAGACTCTTGACGTATCAAAAAGAAAGGATCTACCAGCTTTGCTATTTCCTCTTTTTTACTCTTTCTTCTAAGGTCTAGTCTTGACGAACATGAAATTGATGTCTCTGCCTTCCATGTGCATAAGATCAATATGCTTTCTACAGATAAGCCAATCGTGCACAAGGATGGCTACCTAGCAGAGAGACCAATTCCAATGAAGTTGTTCACCTATATCAAGACGAGGGAGGTGCGAAGAGCATACAGATGGCTACCCAACACCTTTATCGCTCAAACCTATATCGGACAAGATCACTTATCGCTCAATATATGAGCAATGAGGACTTCACCGACCAACACAACAAGCGATGAAAAGGGTTATCACTCAACGCTTTAAGCGATGAAGAAAGATTATCTCTTAATATTAAAAAGATATCAAGAACACAAAATTCAATGGGCGATGAAATGAGATATCGCCTACAATATTATGCGATGAAGAAAGCTTAATCGGACAACACACAAATTCAACGAGCGATAAAGTTTCTTATCGCTTGATGAATGTATTCAACAGGCGATAAAGAACAGTTAACCAAAATTTTCAGAACTCGATCCAAAATCACTAAATGTAACATCCAATTTCTAATATGCCCAATTAATTGCTTAGTATATTTAATTATTGGGTTAAAGAGAACTTATGATTTAGTGGGAGTTTAGGTTTGAAATTTTAGAATTTTTATTTCTTAAGAATATATTAGAGGATTTGGAAAAAATTTACGTCAAATAGATACGTAAAACTGATTTTCTTGGGAGCTATTTTCTGGAATATTTTTATTGGATGTTATATATTATCTCTTTATGAACGTGTAGGCGAAAACCTCATAGAAAACGGAGGTCCGAGCAAAAAGTTATGAATAATTTAAGTATTGATGGTCAAAATGGGTACCTAGCAATGCCAAATCGGCCCAACTCGAGTTTTAGCATTATAAAATTAGAGTTTTGGCCCATTTTTCATGTCATCTAAGTCCAGAACTCACACACACACTAGAGGTGCGATTTTCACACACATAGGCTTGAATCAACTCAAATCAAAGAAGAACTACAAGATCTTTGAAGGATTTGATCATCAAGTAAGGTATAATCTATCTTTGCACTTGTTCTTGGTTGACATTCTTGTTTTATGGATTGCATGTTAAGATAGAGTTAGGGTTTCATATGGGTTTGATCTTAAGTGTATAAAATGAGTGCATTTTAGTGTTTATAGCATGAAATGATCATTAAATTCAAGAGATTATCAAGATTTATGCAAGTTCATCATATGAACTTTGACTTGATTAAGTCAATGATTTGTGAGATAATATAAATGATAAAAAATTTGGTTGTTTATGTCAAATATGTTATATTAAGTTGAGATTCAGAAGTTGGAATGGTTTGGAATCGAAATGGTTTGAGGAAAATGTATGAAAATGATTATTTTCGACTTTTGAATGCATTGAAAGTGTGCAGACTTTGAAAATCTGTATAAAATCGTAGAAAAATCTAAATGAGGTGAGGCCAATTTTCTTAGTTAGATATTTGAGTCTAGTTTATTTCTTATTTTATGATCAAGGCATGATTTCGAGCTTAAAATGGACAAAACAGTTCTGCATGCAGCTGCTGTACATAGAAATTTAGGTAAAATGTTCAAATAGGATATGTGTATATCATGGGTTTCTTATATTGATTGCTTATGAGATTTTGTACATTTACTCCAGGTGGTAATTAAGACATGTTTTGATACTTTGGAAGCAATCTAAGTGTGGTAGATTGGACTTGCTTTGTGATCTCAATTCGGAGCTTTTCGGTATTATACGGTTGCCCGGTGAGTTATATAGTTATTTGTTACATATTGATTTGAACATATATATTTTCATATAAATGTTTTTGGTCTTGAATGGAGTCCAACGATCTTGATTTATCTTTGATTCCGTCTCTTGAGTTAATTCCATATTACTATCTCGGTAYATCGGTTTGCTTTCTRGATCCGGACTCGTTGTTTTGTTCCTTGAATTGTACGCCATAGTACGGGTACTACTTCATGTGGTACACCAGAAGTTGATGACGAAGTCAAGATCCCGGGTTGGACGGGTGAGACTTTCTGCGGTTGTGAATACTCATTGCTCGAAGAGGAGGAAGAGCAATGAGTAGGGAACCTTGGCACATACCCAGTAGAGGAAGGCGGGCAGTGCGAGGTTTCCCGTAATGTATGATTCTGACTCGGACTTTGGCATGAGCCCGGGAGGTGAAGGACGGGGTGATGCACTGTCTTCGTTATGTATACCGATTCGATCTCTTGCTTCTTGATATTTATTGGTATTCTAACGTTGTTGAATATATTTGGTCGTTGATCCTGTCTCTTTGTTGTATTGAGCAACAATGGTATGGTATAATATGGTGATTTGAATATGGAATCCTATGATCTTGGCATCCGGTACGTAATGGTTCACTCGGTTTCTTGTAAGTCTCGGTTTATATCTGGATGATGTCCTGAACTCTTTTATTGATAAGAGTTTATTATATATGTTTATAAACATGTGTGATATTGATATGTAATCCTTAACTATTTAACTCACTAAGCGTTGGCTTACCATTTAAGTGGCAACCTTTCTCAGGAAAGAAGACGGATAAATAGAAAGAACTCGTTGTTTGACTTGAAGATTTATCGGGGAACTTGAAGATATCGATCTTGCTTTTTGGTAAATAGTAGCTTATATATATAGTCTTGTCCCGTATTCTTTTGCTACTTAATTTGGGTTGTAAGTAAAAATTCGTTATATCCGGTTTGGAATCGTGTTTTGGGTGGTTTTATCACTAAAATAGAACAGATATTTCGATGTTTTTCTAGAAATTAATATCCCATATTTTGAGGTTAATTAATGTTATGCCCAGATTTGTGTGTTTCAAGGTGTTAGTCTCTGGACCATTGAATGGTCTCTAAACCATTGCCTCTGGTCCATCATAGCCTCGCCTCTGGTCTTTCATGGCCTCTGGTTCTTCATGGCCTCTGGTCCTTCATGGCCTCTAGTCCAACCATTGCCTCTAGTCCAACCATTGCCTCTGGTCCTTCATAGTCTCACCTCTGGTCCTTCATGGCCTCTGGTCTTCTTCCAGACTTAGCCATTTCAGCAGCCTCTGGACCATTGCATCTGGTCCAACCATTGTCTCTGGTCCAACCATTGCCTCTGGTCCAACCATTGCCTCTGGTCCAACCATTGCCTCTGGTCTTCCTCCAGACTTAGTCTTTTTAGCAGCATTTTCAGATTTTTCATCCTTGATTCAGATGGCTTTGACAAAACTTTTAGAATAATTTAGGACCAATTTTGGTCTCAATAATCAATAAATTATATTATATTGGAGATTTTATAGGAATTGGTAATTTGGGGTTTGCTCAAGCGAGATGTTACACTAAAAATCAATCAAAATTAAACATAGTTAACACAGAGTGATTCGCAAAGTGACCAAAAATAAGTTTTTGATGCAAATTCGTAACAAAAACAGATCAAACAAGTCTAATTCAGATTAACAACCAAGAATAGTTCAAGAATACGTATCAAGAAAAATCCAAAATTGACACTTTGAATCAATTCAATTATAAAATTGATTGATTCCACTCAATTCAGATTCAGATTACGAACATAATTCAACCAATTACAAAACCAAATTCACACAGATTATGAATATTCGAATTAAAACAGTAGCAAGAATGGTGTCAACAAAAATAGAAAGTTTAGTCCAATAATCGATCCAAAAACAGTCCAATTCAATTCAATCTGATTCTCTAAATTGTTGTTTCCTGCTCTCATATCAATTGATAATCCCAGAAATGATTAATCAATTATAACAATTCAAGATTCAAGAACACTTACCAATGGTAGAAATCTAGAGAGTAGAAAAATAGAGATAAGTCTTCAAAGCCCAATTATATTGATCTTCCAAAGTGTTTTCAATTACAATGTTTACAATGCTTCTAAATCTCTAAGAGTTACATTAAACTCTAAAGCCTATCTATACAAGTGAATACACAATAAGTATAACGCTTGGATACAACATTTTAAGCACAAAATATTAAACCTAACAATAGCATTCCTTGACTGACTGCAATTTCTTATAAGGGTTATACTGTATCATTTATTATATTTTCCTATGGATTGGACTATTGAGATCATTCGGGAAAATGGACACATAAACAATGACTTCAACCAGTATAAATTGCTTATGTGTATATAACACCCAACTTTCATTCAGTATTTCAACCGAAATTTTAATATGTCTTATTTGTAAAGTTATATTTTACCACTTTTATAACATGTACATACTTCTATTTAATAGTTCCTTGAAAGATATTATATATAAAAGTGACAAAATATAACTTTACATATACGTCATGCCGAAATTTTGGTAGAAATACTTAGTGAAAGTAGGGTGTTATAGTGCATTTCTTTCTCTCTATCTTTCATATTATTGGAAATTATTATCATTACGTCACAACTGAAGGACTTGAAGAGGGTAATATATACCTTATTCTAATAAAAGGAAAGATTATGTTATCATTTCACAACAATTACCAAAATTTCTGGATTGGTAAGGAAACGCTATAGTTTATATTCATATGATGTACAACTCAACAAATCCTGTACAATGCCTATAAATACCCATATGTATAAACCATTTTCCTAATTTATCAACAATTATGAAGCTTATAAACCACCATTTATTGCATTTTCCGCGAACAAAATCACAGTTAAATGTAGGGGTGTTTACAATTGGAGTATCTAAAGTGTTACTTGTGCTCAAGTAAATTTGGGCCGCAAAATAAAGCTCATTTAACTTGACGAGTTGAGGTTCGTACCACCAATATTAGGCTTTGCTCGTTTGAAAGCTCGATTAAAACTTCCTAGTCGAGCTGAACCGAACCATATGAGTATACATTTTTTTGACCTGACACGTGGTAATAAATCATACAATCAAAATTTAAAACAATTTTTTGGCAAGCCTGGTTTAAACTTGCGATCTTTTAAACGAGCTTGAACAATAAACGAGTTAAATGATCTAAGTTCGAACTCATAAATAAGCTTATAAGTCTTGGATTTTATGGATGAGTAAATTACTCGAGCTCAATTATGATATTATGTTATTATGTTGAGTCAAAACAACGTGTTACTCGATTCAACTCATTAACACCTCTAGTATCTATATAAACTTTATATACTATTATTATTTTTTTATATAAAAAAAATCGACAATTTTGTGCATATATACCTTTCTCATCTTAAATATGTACAATATAAAGCTTAACATATCTATACTATATTATAAAGCATTTGACAAAAACTCTTAAAAACTATTTTTTATGCACGAAGTACTGTTTCCTGATGCATATTACTTAAAATTGATTATAATCAAATTGTGCGTAAGTACAACTTATTAAAGCTTCATATTTGAATTCGTGTAACTAATTGCAGATAAACATAATCAAATATTGGATAAACATCTCATTTTAAATATAAAAAATCTAAAATATAATTAGGATAATCATTGAGTTCTATTAGAATACTTTAGTTATTATCTTTATAACAAATTATATTATTAAACCTAAATTAAATTTCTTTGTTACAAAACCTAAATTAAATTATAATTAAAAAATTGAATTAAGGAAATTACACCAAAACACAAGAACTTTTAAAAAGATTAATTTGATATTGATATCGGTATATATCTTTTTCAAATTTTTATAATATTTTCAAATTTATATTTTATTCTAAAATAAAAACATTACCGTTTTCTCAAAACCACATAAAACCATATGATATCGACATAAAAAAAGAATAAAATGAAATACTGAAATCAAGATGTATCTTGATGCATTGCACGAATACCCTTCTAGTCAAAAAAAAATATGTGAACTATCTCTACAAAACTATCTCTACAAGTACTTATCAGATAAACTGACAGATATAACATAACGAGACTTGGATCTATTTTTCATTTGTTAACATTTTATTTCCGCGTCACTAGAATTAACGATAAATTGTAAATGTCTGTCGCGTACACATCACATATGTTACAACAAACTTTTTTTTTATCACTTCTTCAGCATCTCTTCCTATATCACTTTCTCAAAATCACATAAAGTCATATTATAACATCGACTGAGATAAATAATAAAATGAAATATTAAAATCACGATGTATCTCGCTGCATTGCGCGAGTACGCTTCTAGTATGATAAAATTAACATAAATCCCTTAAAAATTATGTGTGATCTATACCTGATAAGTCTTACCAAAAAAACATTCAATGTTAGTTTCATATTCTAAAACGTTATGATAATAACGATTTTAGATGAACTATCCAAAGAAAGGTTAATGAACTAAAATTCTAAATAAAGGGAAGAGTAAGGGTGAACACGGGTTGGGTTGGGCGGTTTATGACGTTTTTTCAACCCAACCCAATTACGGCGGTTTGAAAAATCTCAACCCAACCCAACCCATTCAAAAGTATAACCCAACCCAACCCTTGCGGGTTAGGGCGGGTTGGGTTGGGTTGGCGGGTTACTAAAACTCATAAAATTGTCAAATGAAATATGATAAATAGCATGAACAACACAACCATTTACAACTCAAAAMAATAGTCAATAAATAACAAAAAAAGTGAAAAACAGAAAAASAAGGTTGCTTAGATGCTTACGTGGTCGTGAAGGAGAACGACGGAGATGGAGGAGAACGACGGCGATGGAGGATGACGGCCACGAAAGGACGATGGCGAAGGACGGACGAGGCGATGGAGAAGAAGTAGGGA
>NW_020201205.1:0-1618 GCF_001531365.2 Cynara cardunculus var. scolymus | reverse complement strand
GTTACGTTATGCCAACCCAATTTCAACCCTTCTAATTAGCGGTTTGGCGGTTAGCGGTTTGGCGGTTTAGCGGTTTGGCGGTTTGGGTTTAATCGGGGTTGTTAGCGGTTCGGGTTGGGCGGGTTTCGCGGGTTGGCGGTTTTTTGTTCACCCCTAGGGAAGAGTCCAGATACAAAATTTGTAATTTACTTATTGCACTACTACTATATAGGCCTTGATCTTAGAGATTTGTCATTTTGCAAATCTGCATGTCTAAGTCATAAAAATACCAATGAATCGAACCTAATTCTATGGGCGTGTATTTTTATACTTAACTTAAGGGCGGTTCGGTTGCGGCTTAATGGGCTGTATAAGCTATATGGCTTATTCGCACAAGCATATCTAGTTGTTCAGTATGGGCTTATTCGATTAGCCCATGGCTGAATTGCTTGGCTAAATAACTTGTGTCCTTTGTATTTAGCATTTATTTTTCTTCAACTACCCTTCTCCTAACTTTTTCTCAAACACTCTTCGCCTCCATAACTTGAACAAAACCATCGCCTCTATAACTTGAAGCTCCCACCTCCTTCATCCCTTGAAGCTCTACAACACCTCTATTGGCTTCGTTGGATTCTTCCACTGTCGCCGTCATGGTAGACGCACAAGTGGCATAGAAGTTGGAAGGATCTTTGCTTTCCATTTGTTGTTCTCTCTCTCTCTCTCTCTCTCTCTCTCTCTCTCTCTTTCTCCCAACTTCAGAAACAACAACGCCAACGAGGACCACGTACTTATTCGATTCCCCAACTTCAGATTCTGCAATCGTGACTCCAACCACTATTGGTGGGAAGGATGGTGACAAACAGAAGCATATTTGGAGTTTTCATTGGTGAGTGGATGGGTCACGAATGAAAGCAGAAATGAAGGAACATGGAGATCGCTCCCACTACATCTTTTGGTTTTCCTTTGTGGTTTCATCCCTCATCTTTCTTCATCTTATGGAATCTGTTCAAACCCTCACTCGATGAACAACCCCTTTAGAGTTCAAATTTTGTTTTTGATTTTATTTAGGGTTTGAATTCAATTTTTTATTTTGAATTTATCAATTGGTTTTTTATTTTGGGTTTCGAATTGAATACGATTTCTGATTTTTTGTTTGCTTTTGATTTGGTTTGGTTACGGGGGAACAATCAATTTGTTTAGTGGTTGAATTGGTGGAATTGAATGTTCAATGTAAAACAAAAGGCAAAATAGTCATTTTAATCATTCAGACCGATTATTTAGCTTAATAACCGAACAATAACTTATCAAATATCATATAGACAGATTTATCAATTCAGACAACTTTATTCGTATAAGACTTAATGAGAACCGAACAACCCCTTAGTACAACTGATAAAAAAAAACGTGCACCCATAAGCATAGGCCCCTATCTATATTCTAAAAAAATTGGTTGTAGGCCCGATATATCAATTTTTAGTATCGATATTTACACGGGGACCGCTTAGGTTTGATTTAAGCCTTATGCTTTTTATGTGTTTTTTAATATATATATATATATATATATATATATATATATATATAACCAATTAATTCTTTTGTTGTTTAGCTAATGATATTTATAATTTTGCATATATATATA
>NW_020201204.1:70839-72494 GCF_001531365.2 Cynara cardunculus var. scolymus | reverse complement strand
TTTATAACTGTCAATGCTAGTGTAGATATCATTAGTCAATGCTTGCATCATATAAGACTTGCAAAACACATCAACATGGGCTCTTTCCTTTTCTGCAGGTGTATAATGTTCCTTCAGTTTAGGAACTTTCTATGCAGGTATGCCTGCTATTACATCAGCTTCTACCTCTAGAAAGAATTCAGCAGGACCTTCCATTAGAGATTTCATAATCAGATCTCCTTCTTTCATCCTCTCAATGAAGTTCAAAAATCTATCTCTCCACTGATTATAGTCACCACGAAAAAGAACAGGTGGCTTGGTATCAGTACCAATAGCCATTGCTTCTCTTGAGCTCATCGTATCAGTTTGTATGAAAATAGGATCAACTGCAGTTCAAAGTTTGAATTAAAAGATCAGTTTACAAAAAAATATATCTGTTAAACTGTAAACTAGAATAAGCACACATTCAACACTTAGAAAATATTAAGCACACACACTTATCCGGATTAGTAATCCGGTCAAGTTTATCCGGTATAAGAGTCCAGTCAAAAAGATAGACTATTCAACAGGTTATCCGGATTAGAAGTCCCGGACAACAAGCAAAAATAAACCGCACAAAAATACGTACAAAGTCCTTTTAAAACAAATCGTTCAAAAGTCAAAATATTAAACCGATCAAAAGTCAAACACCGTCCAATCAAATACCATCCAAAAGATGTACGATTGCATAAATAAACCGCTCAAATAGTCAAAAGACTTACCAAGCGGATTCTAAACCGCACAAACAATCAAACTTACCATCCGGATTATTTAAACCATTCAAATATCCGTTCAAGTTACAAACTTCTTACCAGCCGGATTCTTTAAACCGCACAATAAACTTTTCAAGTGTTCAACGGTTTACCAACCAGATTCTTTAAACCGCATACTAATCCGCACAAGGTATCAACGGTTTACCAGCCGGATTAGTTAAACCGGTCAATTATCCGCACAAATGTTCCAACTGAGATTCAACTTGCTGACATTTTTACAAAAGCTCTTGATGAAAAACGTTTTTTTATTTCTGGTCAGTAAGATGGGTATGCTGAATCTCACCACTAAGAGGCAATTATCTTTTAACCATTGATTCTCAATATCTCATGGTTATGGCAACAAGTGATACAATAACAAAGCCATAAAATCTCTAAGTATCTTAAACAGAGCCTCAGGTTCTAAAGACCAGAGCCTCTGGCCATATAAAATGACTTAGATTTATTGGCGAAATTTCATCTTTGCAACCAGAGCCCTTCTGGTCCTATTGGTAACCAGAGCCCCTCTGGTTCTAAAGGTAACCAAAACCCCCTCTGGTTCAAAGCAAATCCTTGGTATTTCTTATCAAGTATTTTTTTACCCAGAGCCTCTGGTTCCAAAGACCAGAGCCTCTGGTTCCCACCTTTACTTGCTATTTGTTATTCTTTTTACAACCAGAGCCTCTGGTTCTAAAGACCAGAGCCTTTGGCTTATGATTCTTTGAAAGCAAGTAAACCATTTATATGACTAAGTATTTCCATTCACCCAGAGCCTCTGGTTCCAAAGACCAGAGCCTCTGGTTTCCACCCTACTTGCATTATATTGTTCACACATCCAGAGCCTCTGGCTTTCGATTCTTTGCAAGTTTTATCTTGATCATTTCATCT
>NW_020201204.1:66132-67899 GCF_001531365.2 Cynara cardunculus var. scolymus | reverse complement strand
CCATCCTTGCCCAAATACCCCAACCCACCCCTCAACCACCTCCTCCCTCTGCAGGCCCCTCATTCGATGAAGCCTTCTCTTCCTTCATTGCAGAGGTGAGAGATCTAATAGCCAACCTCCCCATTCCCCCACCAACTTCAACCTCCACCATCCCATCACAACCTACAGCCTYCACCTCCACCACCGAGTTTGCCACAAAGGCAGACATGCAAGCATTGTCAAGAGCACTGGTCTCCTCTTTCAACGAGATCAGTGCAAAGTTTGTTCATCGAGCCATCCATCCAACAAGGGCTCTCAATCAAACGATGGTCGATGAACAACGACGTACATTATCTCTCCTCCATTCAATGAAGGAGACAAGAAGAAAGGCAACCCTGAGGGAGTATCTTACATCCCTCAGGAGGGAAAAGAAGATGAAGAGGTCCCAAGCCTCTTGCTCAAGCAACCGCCCAAGCAAAAGAAGACACCACGATGACCAAGACCCCGAGGATCAAGGCCTTGGCCCTCGTGAGGGGGAGAAAGAGGCGGCGGCTGCATACACTTCAACATCCGCTGCACCACAACAACCAGCACCACAACAACCATCCACCCAAGAAACCCAAGCAAGGGAACCAGAGGTCTCCCCCTCTGATGATGAACCACTTAACCAGGTTCCCTTAGCTACTATCCCTGAGCCCATCGTGTTGAGTTCCTCAACCGATGAAGAACCAACCACCCCTCAAACACATCAACCTCTTTATTCTACACCAAATATAAACCTACCCTTAACCCATTCACCAACACCCCGCACAACTCAACCTTTCATCATCTCTCTACAACCAGAGCCCATAACAACCCAACCTTCTTCACCCATAGAACCAGAGCCCACTACAACCCAACCTTCATCACCCCAACAACCAGAACCTATAATAACCTAACCTTCATCACCTCAACAACCAACAGAAACCCAAGAACCTGAAACAACCCAACCAACCCAAACACAACCAATGGTGCAAGCGGATGTTCCCTCTTCCTCAAGGCATCCTCCAACAGGCCTAGTGGACGAGATTATTCAGCAAATGGAGTCGATGAAGAGAAGACCTCAAATGCCAACCAGGGAACCAGTAATAATGGAGAATATCCATCAATACATGTACCATGATCGAGAAGAAAGCCTGTCAACCAATCCGCCTATCCTATTGCCAGAGTCGATGAGTCTTCTGTATCATTGTTTCGTAAGACAGACAACTCAAGATCCTCGAGCTGTCTTTTCAAATGATGGTATAAGAAGAGTCATTGATTTGAAAATCAAGTCATTTGCCAACAGAGCTATACGCTACATCGAGTTCAGAGTGGAAAGAGCCCATGGGGAAGTCAGCGTCTTCAACAAGAACGACCTCATCAATCTCAATCCATATGACTTGATAGAGTTATATGCCTACACTGCTCAACGGCAAGATCATGGGATAAGATTCGGGATGGCGAACAGAGCTATTGTCAAGACAATGGAGTCCCTGGTGAAGCACAGAGCCAAAAGAGATTTTGAGATTGCTTTTAGGCTGGTCATTGAGAGGCTATCCTACGCTCCACCAAACGAAGAATTCCAGGGCATGCAGGAGATACGCTCTGCCTCTGTCTTGTCTCAACCCGAACTCGAACTTGTTTACAAGAATGAGTTTGGGGTGAAAAAGTTCTTTAGAATGTCTGAAGCCTTCAAGTACTCAACCGAATCACTTGAATGGTTTCAGAAAAATATTAGAGACAGGCTGGGCAGAAGCCACGTGCCGA
>NW_020201204.1:63473-65092 GCF_001531365.2 Cynara cardunculus var. scolymus | reverse complement strand
CGATAAGGAAGTTTAATCGTTTCTAATCCGTGTGATTTAAAAATGAATCAATCATATTTTGACACGTCATCATATTTCAACACGTCATCATATTTTTTTATTAACCTGGATATCCAACCGGCTATGCGAGCCGACTAATCCCAGGGCGACCACCTACTTTGCAGATAGCCCGGAGTCACCGCATTTGAACCTCCGTGGCCACAAGGGGATTTTTATTTCTCCTTGGATTTGAACCTGGGACCTCCTGCTACTTTTGACCTTTGGAGTCAAGCTCAAACCAATCAGGCACCACCCTTGTGGTTCACGCCATCATCTTTTTTACCCTATATAAAGGGTGTTCGATTTTACTTTCATTTTTCACTTCATCTTCATCGCTAAATCTTTTACCCTCATCGTCTATAACCTTTATCGGACGAATAATCTTCATCGTTTATTTTCATGAACTTTCATAGGATGAACATCTACAAATACCTTCATTCCTTCATCGATCACAACCTTCATCGAACATTCATTCTTCATCTTCATCGACTGTTATTCAGATTGTGGACTATTATTAATTCTTTGGACATTTCTTTGAACTTCAATTTTAATCAACATAAAAAGGTTGGTAATAAGTTTGAATTAAAACATTAAAATCATGTTTGATACTTTGAAATGTAACTTGATGTTCATGATTCTGTGAGTTTAAGATGTTTTTGACAAATAAACATTCCTTGAGCGATGAGTGTGTAAGATGTAATCTGGGCGATGAGAGTTAGTGAATTTGAGCGATAACAATTTTTTTGTTTATTCTTTGAGAGATGATTATTCATGTGAGTTTGAACGATGAGTTTTTTATTATAATTTGAGCGAAGAATATATTGATTGAGTGATGAGAGTTTATTTCTTTGAACGATGAATATATTGATTGAGCGATGAGAGTTTATTATTTTGAGCGATGAATCTGTATTCTTGAGTTTTTTAAAAAGTAATTTGAGCAATTAAGTCATGAGCGATGAGAGTTTAATCTTCGAATGATAAGTTCTTCAAGATTTTGTGTGAGCGATGAGCTTTAGTTGTTTAGTGAGTGATGAGTGGATGAACTCATCTTTTTGAGCGATGAGTTTTTTTTTTAGTTTGATTTATTATTATTTTTGTTGTTGTTTATTATTTGTGTTGTTATTTTTTTAGTTAGATATTTTTTTGGGTTAGTTTCTTAGAGTATTTTTTTTGAAATTTTTAGTGTATGTTTTTTTTTAATTTATCAATATTTTTCTTAGCATGTGATTTTTTTTTTGTTTTTTCGTTTGTATTAAATTTTTTTTACAAATTTTTTCTTCTAAGGTGTGATTTATTTTTAGTGTTAATATTTTTTTTGAGCTAAAAAGATTGATTGAACTTTTCTTGTTTTTGAGAGGCTTTAAAATCAATTTTTGGCAAATTTTGTTAAGTGTGTGTAACACCCCAAACCATACATTGCATGTAACACATATTTCATACAAAAGAAATACATGATATCATTCCATTCAGGTCCCTTAGTACAAGAATCTATTATGACCAAATACAAGGTCTAAAAATTCAAATACATTACTTGTACTAATTGATCAAAACTGTACATCAAAACAGATCTTCAAGTAGAA
>NW_020201204.1:60540-61863 GCF_001531365.2 Cynara cardunculus var. scolymus | reverse complement strand
TTTCATATTATGCACATTTTCACATCCCAGCATGATCAAACGTAACAATTTATCATGCTATCACGTAATCATTTAAATCAGATAATCACATATTAATTACCTTGGGTGATAACCAGGATCAAGTTATTACATTATCCACCCCTTAAAAGAATTCCGTCCCGGAATTTCTTTAATCAAAAAGCCACGGGTATTCTGATCTCATCTTCGATTCCAATTCCCATGTTGCTTCTGGTCCTTTGTGAAACTTCCACCGAATCTTCACCAGACTTATTTCTTTGTTTCTCAACAACCTGATCTTTCGGTCAATAACAGCTTCCGATGTTTCTACAAAATTCAACTTACTGTCTAATTGAATCTCTGGCAACAGTATAGCTAGATTCGGATCAACCAAACATTTCCGCAGATTTGACACATGAAAAGTGTTGTGAATCAGACTCAGCTCTTCTAGCAGCTCTAACTGATATGCTACTGGCCCAATTCGCTTACATATTCTGGACGGCCCCACATACCTTGGAATGAGTTTTCCTTTCTTCCCAAATCTGATAACACATTTCCATGGCGAAACTTTTAACATTACAAAATCACCTATATTAAACTCAATTGGCTTTCGACGATTATCTGCATAAATTTTCTGGCGATCTTGTGCTGTTTTGATTCTTTCACGGATCTGTTCGATCTTTTCAGAAGTTTCTTAGACAATTTTAGGACCTGTCAGCTGTTTCTCACCCACTTCATTCCAACATAACGACGTTCGACATTTACGTCCATACAACACTTCATATGGTGCCGCTTGGATACTGGAATGGTAACTATTGTTATACGCAAACTCTATTAATGGCAAGTAATATTCCCACGATCCCCCGAAATCAATAGCACAACTTGTTAACATATCTTCGAGAGTCTGAATAGTTCTTTCACTCTGCCCATCAGTTTGTGGATGATAAGCTATACTTAATCGGATTTCAGACCCCAAAGCTTTCTGTAATCCTTCCCAGAACTTTGAAGTAAACCGACTATCTCTATCAGAGATAATAGACAAGGGAACACCGTGTCTGGTAATAATTTCTTTGATGTAAATCTACGCTAGCTTTTCTAAATAGTATTTCTCTCTTATTGGTAGAAAATGTGTAGATTTAGACAAACGATCCACAACTACCCAAATTGCATCATACCCCTTTGGATTTCGCGGTAATTTCATAACAAAATCCATGGTGATGTGATCCCATTTCCATACATGTATTTCTAAGGATTGAAGACTTCCGTACGGCTTCTGATGTTCAATCTTGACCTGTAAACATGTCAGACACTGTTCCACAAATCGAG
>NW_020201204.1:46469-59925 GCF_001531365.2 Cynara cardunculus var. scolymus | reverse complement strand
TTTTATGCAAAAGAGTTTATAAATTACTCACCTTAACAAGCTTTTGAAATCAAATACTTGAAATCAACTTGAATCTCCAGAAAAGAAATAATCCGGTCAACCTCTCTTCTCTTTTAAATCGCACAACAAGGAACTCAAAAGCAAGAAGAGAAAATATGGAGGCTCAACCTCCCTTTTATACYTTCCAAAACAGGAAAGGCGGCTAACCCAACCCCTTTTTCTCACAAAACTCTCATGCATGCATTCATACACCATGTATATATAATATCAATATATATATATACCATGCATACATATAAATATATAACATATGCATTTCATATTATGGACATTTTCACATCCCAGGATGATCAAATGTAACAATTTATCATGCTATCACGTAATCATTTAAATCAGATAATCACATATTAATTACCTTAGGTGATAACCAGGATCAAGTTATTATATTATCCACCCCTTAAAAGAATTCCGTCCCGGAATTTCTTTAATAAAAAAGCCACTGGTATTCTGATATCATCTTTGATTCCAATTCCCATGTTGCTTCTGGTCCTTTGTGAAACTTCCACCGAATCTTCACCAGACTTATTTCTTTGTTTCTCAACAACCTGATCTTTCGGTCAATAACAACTTCCGATGTTTCTACGAAATTCAACTTACTGTCTAATTGAATCTCTGGCAACGGTATAGCTAGATTCGGATCAACCAAACATTTCTGCAGATTCGACACATGAAAAGTGTTGTGAATCAGACTCAGCTGTTCTAGCAGCTCTAACTGATATGCTACTGGCCCAATTCGCTTACATATTCTGAACGGCCCCATATACCTTGGACTGAGCTTTCCTTTCTTCGCAAATGTGATAACACCTTTCCATGGAAAAACTTTTAAAATTATAAAATCACCTATATTAAACTCAATTGGCTTTCGACGATTATCTACATATATTTTCTGGCGATCTTGTGCTGTTTTGATTCTTTCACGGATCTGTTCAATCTTTTCAGAAGTTTCTTAGACAATTTCAGGACTTGTCAGTTGTTTCTCACCCACTTCATTCCAACATAATGACGTTCGACATTTACGTCCATACAACATTTCATATGGTGCCGCTTGGATACTGGAATGGTAACTATTGTTATACGCAAACTCTATTAATGGCAAGTGATCTTCCCACGATCCCCCAAAATCAATAGCACAACTTTTTAACATATCTTCGAGAGTCTGAATAGTTCTTTCACTCTGCCCATCAGTTTGCGGATGATAAGTTGTACTTAATCGGATTTCAGACCCCAAAGCTTTCTGTAATCCTTCCCAGAACTTTGAAGTAAACCGACTATTTCTATCAGAGATAATAGACAGGGAACACCGTGTCTGGTAATAATTTCTTTGATGTAAATCTGCGCTAGCTTTTCTAAATAGTATTTCTCTCTCATTGGTAGAAAATGTGCAGATTTAGACAAACGATCCACAACTACCCAAATTGCGTCATACCCCTTTGGAGTTCGAGGTAATTTCATAACAGAATCCATGGTAATGTGATCCCATTTTCATACATGTATTTCTAAGGATTGAAGACTTCCGTACGGCTTCTGATGTTCAATCTTGACCTGTAAACATGTCAGACACTGTTCCACAAATCGAGCTATGTCTCTTTTTAATCCTGGCCACCAATAAAAAGGTTTCAAATCTCTATACATCTTATTGGTGCCTGGATGAATAGAGTATTGGGATTTATGGCTTTCATTTAATATCATATTTCGGATATTTCCAAAACATGGTACCCAAATTCGCCCTTGAAAGCACATTAGTACTTCGTTATTCTGTTCCAAGGTTGAAATCATCTTACCCAACCTTTCTGCCTTAACAAATTCTTCTTTTACAGCTTCTTGTTGGCATCTCTGAATTTCCTTACGAATGTTAGGGATCATGTTCATTCTCATTGCCACAATTTTAATAGTTCCACTCTTTTCTTTCTGACTTAAAGCGTCAGCCATCACATTAGCTTTTCCCGGGTGGTAAAGAATTTGTCAATCATAATCATTAACTAGCTCAATCCACCGACGCTGTCGCATATTTAATTCTTTCTGGCTGAACAAATGTTGCAAACCTTTATGGTCAATATAAATCTGGCATTTCATTCCCAGAAGATAGTGTCTCCAGATTTTCAAAGCAAACACCACAGCAGCTAATTCCATGTCATGGGTTGGATATTGTTTCTCATGATCTTTCAATTGTCTTGATGCATTAGAAATCACTTTTCCCTTTTGCATTAGAACACATCCCAACCCTAATTTTGAAGCATCGCTGTAAACCACAAAGTCTTCAGATCCATCTGGTAAAGTCAATATCGGCRCGCTACAAAGATGATCTTTTAAAGTTGAAAAGCTTCTTGCTGCTCTTCTTCCCACTGGAATTTAACATTCTTCCGAGTCAATTTAGTTAATGGCACGACTATTTTAGAAAAGTTCCGAATGAACTTACGGTAATAACCGGCCAATCCTAAAAAGTTTCGGACTTCAGAAGGATTTTTCGGAGCTTCCCATCTTGCAACTGCTTCTATTTTTACTGGATCAACTTTTACTCCTTCTTTTGAGATAATATGACCCAGGAATTGAACTTCTCTTAACCAGAACTCACATTTAGATAACTTTGCGTACAACTTTTCTTTTCTCAACATTTCCAATATCAAACGAAGATGTTTTGCATGTTCTTCTTTAGTTTTTAGAGTATATAAGAATATCATCAATAAATACAATAACGAATTTATTAAGATATTCCTTACATACCCTATTCATCAGATCCATAAAAGCTGCGGGCGCATTAGTTAAGCCGAATGGCATAACTAAGAATTCATGATGCATGTACCTGGTTCTGAATGTTGTTGTGACAACATCTTCTTCCCTGACCTTGAGCTGATGATACCCTGATCTTAAATCAATCTTAGACATATAGCTTGCTCCTACCAGTTGATCAAACAAGTCATCAATCCTTGGTAAAGGATACTTGTTTTTAATTGTCAACTTATTCAGTTCACGATACTCTATACACATTCGCATAGACCCATCCTTCTTCTTAACGAATAAGACCGGAGCACCCTAAGGCGAAGTGCTAGGCTTAATAAATCCCTTATCAGTTAAATCTTTCAACTGTGCCACCAATTCTTTCAATTCAGATGGTGCTAAAGCTCCTGGTATAAGATCAATTCGGAATTCAATGACTCTATCTGGTGGTAATCCAGGTAAGTCTTCTGGAAAGACTTCTGGATATTCACTAACAATCGGAATCAATTCCTCTTTTCTCTTCTCTTTCTTTAAGTCAATTACATATGCCAAACATCCTTGGCACTTCTTTCGAATACTTTTATGGGCTTTCATTACTGACAAAATACTAGTATGATGATTCTGACGATCACCATAAATAACAACTGTTCTCTGGTCTGGCAGAATAATTCTGATTATTTTCTTATTACAAACAATGCTAGCCTGATACTTTGCCAACCAGTCTATACCCACTACTACTTCAAATTCTTTCATTGGCATAGGAAATAACCGGATTGGAAGTTCACAGTCCTCAATAACAATAATACAGTTATTGAACACACTAGTAACAATTTCCTGACTATTAGCAGTATCAACTACTAATTTATCATCAAGTAGCACAGAATTCAGRCATGCAGTTTGAGCAAACAATGGTGATACAAAYGAAAAGTTTGCACCAGAGTCAAATAACACCTTAGCACGTATTGAATTCAGRAGGAATRTACCTGTTACTACATCCGRTGATGCTTCTGCCTCGTTCTTAGTCATCTGGAAGGATCGTCCCCGCGCCCCTCCTTGCCCTCCTCTATTCACAGTAGGTCTTCCACGTGTACCCAATGCGTTACTCCCCAATGTTAACTGTGGAGTTCTCAACAAGGGACAATTTGGTCGAATATGATCCAAAGAATTACAATTAAAACACCTTCGATTAGCTGGGAAATTTCTAGACAGATGACCTGCTTCGCCGCACTTATAACATTTCCTTGGGTCCATCTTACATTCACCCTGATGAATTTGTCGACACTGTGAACAGACTTTCTCACTGATGAAGGCCCCTCCCATTTTCTTTTCTCAACAACTTTTCCTTCTGATTGTCTATTCTTATTTTATTCGGTCACTTCAGCTGCATCTACTGTTAATGGAAAGGTATTGGGGTTCATAGCAATAACAAACTCTCTAATTGAGGGTTTCAAACCCCAAATATACCTCTCTATCTTCCTGAATTTAGTTGAAACATAATGTTCGGCAAAATGAGAGTATTCAATAAATCTTTCGGTATACTCTCGAACTGTTCCATTTCCTTGCTCTAGTTTCAAGAAATCTTCCTCCATTTGTCTCACTGGACAGAATTGATTCTTGAATCTATCCAYGAATTCTACCCAAGACARAGTCTGTAAAATATSTGTTTCGGTAGATRATTCAACTTCCCACCAGAATAAAKCATTTGACTTTATTAYAGAAACARCAAATCGAACTTTATCTGTTTTCGGACAACRAATGGTGTTGAACACAGATTCCATCTCCTTAATCCAGCACATAGCTTTTACTGGATCTCTTTCCCCATAAAAGGTTGGTGGTTTGCATGCCAAAAAATCTTAATATCTTCTTCTTTGATGTGGGTGACTGAAGTAGAGGGATGAACTTCCACTCTTTCCGTTTCTACCCTAGCTGGTATTCCCCTAATAGATGTCAGAGTTTTTCGCAACTTTCCCATTTCTTCTGCCAACATATCTCTGGTTATATATTCAGGAGGTGGTACCGATCTTTCATGTTCAGAATGTATTCCAGTCCGACCCCTTCCCTGAGACTGACTTCTTCCTCTACCTCGTCCTCTTACTCTTCCCCGACCTCTATTTTCAGATGTACTAGTCGGTAGATTTATGGGTGATTCTTTTCTTTCCTCAGATTCTGGACGAGCCACTCTTTCAGATCTTCTAGTTCGGCTAGACATCTGTAGATTTTAGTGTTAATATTCACGTATTCACTTTCCCAAATATAATGAAGTATTCAAGTTCAGATGTGTACCTATAAATTCATAATTACACTGGCCAGATGTAATTAAAATTTACCTTACACACTGTTCTTTTAACTCATCATATTTATTTCCAATGGTGCTAAATATGTCTGGGACCCTTAACATGCAATAAAACAGTTTAAGTCTAGGTATCATGCTGTTGAATACCTAAATCTCTTAAACTTTGGCTTTGATACCACTACTGTAACACCCCAAACCATACATTGCATGTAACACATATTTCATACAAAAGAAATACATGATATCATTCCATTCAGGTCCCTTAGTACAAGAATCTATTATGACCAATACAAGGTCTAAAAATTCAAATACATTACTTGTACTAATTGATCAAAACTATACATCAAAACAGATCTTCAAGTAGAAATGCATATAGGAAAATATCACATTCTCCCCTTTCCCTTACTGTCCATACCTCCTACAATACATAGTTAAAATCACAAAACGAGGGTTAGACCGAAAGGTCTAGTGAGATGCCCTATTTATGTTATTGCARKGKGAAAATCACCAAAATCTTTATGGAAAACAACATTTCATATATATAACAAATATATGAATAAATAAGAACATAATACCAGATCTTTTCCACATTTCAAGCAAAGCTTTTAGCTATATAAATCCCATACCTCAGCACCAATCAGGTTTCACATAATGCCACTTTTAAACCTTTTCAAATCAAAACAAGGTTTAAATAAAGTTTCAGGCCAAACCTGATGTTTTCTSCTCAATAACATCCAGACTATGATTTCTAATAAAAACCTTGATCCTAAATCTTTAAATCACAAAGAGATAAAGATTCAGGAACACGGTAATCTTAAAGGATATAATAGAAAAAGTTATATCATACAATCACACATAAAAATGCCACCCTTATATCCAAATGTACACCTCTCCTTGATATGCCACCCTTATCCTATGGTACACCTCTCCTTGATATACCACGCTTATCCCATGGTACACCTCTCCTTGATATGCCACCCTTATTCCCTCATCAAAATACTTCACAAAACAATTCCAAATAAACCCCAGTCATTGAAATTATTATCAATACAAAATCATTTATTTCAAAACTTCCTTTTTATGATAAAATAACAGGTCACTTGATTTAGCCGGACTTCATCTCCGGTCAACAATCCGGACAACACATCGCATAAAGCTTGACCGATTAACAATTAGAATCAAAATCAACATCTTTGTCCGGATAACAAGTCCGGACAATACCCCACTCACAACTTAACCGATTTAAAACAATCCGGCCACCAAATGGTCGTATTCCTACTTCTCAGTTCAAAAAGATAACTATTCTTACCAATCATAACCCGGTTGACATTTGATCGGTTTGAAACAATCCGGACAATACATCATCCAACCTTTGACCGATTTAAAACAATCCGGACAATACATCGTTTAACCTTTGKCCGATTTAAAACAATCCGGACAATACATCGTCCAACCTTTGACCGATTTAAAACAATCCGGACAATACATCGTTTAACCTCTGTCCGATTTAAAACAATCCGGACAAGCCTTGTCCGGTTTAATACCCGGATAAAACACTTGAGCAAAAGAATGATTTCTTTCCAAAAATAAACAAGATTCATATAAAACCAGTAATAATTTTATGCAAAAGAGTTTAGAAATTACTCACCTTAACAAGCTTTTGAAATCAAATACTTGAAATCAACTTGAATCTCCCGAAAAGAAATAATCCGGTCAACCTCTCTTCTCTTTTAAATCGCACAACAAGGAACTCAAAAGCAAGAAGAGAAAATATGGAGGCTCAGCCTCCCTTTTATACTTTCCAAAACAGGAAAGGCGGCTAACCCAACCCCTTTTTCTCACAAAACTCTCATGCATGCATTCATACACCATGCATATATATATATATATATATATATACCATGCAAACATATAAATATATAACATATGCATTTCATATTATGCACATTTTCACATCCCAGCATGATCAAACGTAACAATTTATCATGCTATCACGTAATCATTTAAATCAGATAATCACATACTAATTACCTTGGGTGATAACCAGGATCAAGTTATCATAGTGTGGAAATTGTGTTTTGAGTCAATTCTTTTTGGAATTTGTTTTCAAATTGTCGATCTAATGATTTTTAACTTTTACAAGTTAAATGACGACTGTATAACATTAGAATTCGGTTCACGAATTTGATGATGAAAACCTCATACCATCCATCAGATCCTAACCTCCATCATATTCACAGTCTGCAAACACGATAGATCCCGATGAAACCATATTTCCCAAAGCCTTATACTTAGACATGAAACCCAATTACCACCATCTAAACCTAGATATGCCAGCTGAATACACAATCGTCCTAGAAATTCTAAAAGGCCACCCCCTATAGCCTATGCACTGACTGCAATGACAGATGTTCCACTTGTCTACCTCCAACAGTTCTGGTACACCTTATCCAATATCAAAGATGGAAACTAGTTCTAATTTGAAGGCTATGTGGACCACTTTCATAAGCAAGCTAAATTTAAAACGATTGAGGAAGATCTTAAATATGCCAAAGCCTAACTCTATTTCTGGAACAGAAGAAGTCAAAGTGTTTATCTAAGATGAAGAACTCTGCAACGACATCAAAAAGTTAGGATATTCTGGAATCCTAAATCATCCGTCATAGTTTAAGCAAAAATTTCTACCTTCAGTTTGGCATCTTCTGTTCTCCATGTTGAATAGATGCCTCACTTCGAAGACTGTCACCATAGATACCTGCAGTAGTTCGTTTTTAAATTTTTTTCATGGCATAGTGTTTAACAGACACTATGACTACACTATGGTCATCTGGAATGAATTGCAGAGTTAGTTCATACAAAGAAATTCGCCTCCAAAGCAAGGAAGTTCGTTCCATTCCAGAGATTCCTTCAACTGATAATAAGGTCAATGATGCGGTCGAACAAAGACATTCCTTCAAGATTGAACACGTCATTCAATCTAGTTTACAAGATTCAATTTCTAAGACCGCATATTGAAGTTGAAGATGTGGATGCTATCATGAATTTTCCTGATGAATTGCTTGCCTATGCTGATCAGAGCTCTCAGTATGTGATAGAGTATAGGAGAGTGATAGATCCTATAGTCCAGCCAGAGCCGGAAGGACTTACCTTAGGATCAACCCATGCCTTTGCTGAATGAAGTGAGGGTTTAGCTTTAGATGAGCGTGTTCAGTTACAAGGGGTATTTGAACTGGGTTGTGTGCAGAGGGAAAATGTGAATGAGAGGTGCTCGACGGGGGGAGATTCTGATAAGGAAACTAATGAAAACAGTACTTCCTCAACTTCTTCAAGTTTAGAAGATAGTGAAACTGACTCAGGCATTCATCATGGACAAGAAGATAATAATGATAATGATGAAGATGTTGACAACAATAATGACGATCAAAATCTAGATGGTGTTGATTTCTAGAATCTAGAAGACATTCCATCTATGGATTTTGATTTTGCTGAAGGGATTCCAGATTTTGACTATAAAGGTGAAATCAATAATATTCTGGAGTCGATAAGGATGGATGAGGGAGATATTGTTGAAAATTCTGAGAGAATTAGTGAAAGGGACGAAGAAAACGATGGAGAGTGTGTGACAGGAATAACAAAAGAATTATCTGTTCCTACCCTAACCTTTAGGAGATGCCGGGTAACTACATCTTCTATTGACATTCATTTGTAATGTTAACTTTGAAGAAGACATAGCCCACCCAGTTATGCATTTACACACCCATCCAAGCCACTCTAATACCTCTCAACAGGTACTAGTTTCATCGTCTCACGGGGATCAAACATAAAGTCTGTCTGTTCCTCATTTGGGGGAACTATATATTTAAACCAGTAGACAGTAGCCCCAGTCTATGACTTCTTTCATTTGCACATCGATTTTAGAGCCTAGAAACACTTTAGGTACACAGGAGTTGAGAGTATCTGTTGCTCAACTTACTATTCTTTGTGAAGAAGCCGGAACAACCCGAGTAGAGTCAACTGACTTTTTACAAGGACAAGTCGGAAGTCCTACCAGTGCTAGCATTATTCCAATTCTGAACATAGGCACAACAATTTATTCAACTTTTGTTTCAACTAGCAATCTATGTGATCCAAGTGTTATCTTACCAGACTTTGTGTCAAAGGGAGTTCATGAACAGCGCCCTAAAGGCTGTTTAGGATACTTTAATGGATGAAATCAACGGGTTGAAAAGACTTTTGAAGGGAAACCAACCTGCTGTAGAAGAAACAAGTCATGCTCTGTTGCCACCACCTCAACCTTAAGCGCAATCATAAGAAAAATTGTTCGGTAGATGATCTCAAGTCCATACTTTACACAAATATGATCTCAGAACCAAACATGGACTCGACAGATGCATACTTGGTGGGGATGCTTAGACAGTCAATGGAAAATTCCAAAGTCGTTAAAGCCTCAGAGTTCCAAAATTTCCAAAGCGTTGTTGTGTCAAGCTTCTCAAAGCTTGGTTCACAGTTGCTTCCTCAACCCAATTAATTTCCAACCTTCAAAATTCTATTGATTTATTATCTGAAAGAGTTTCAATTCTGGAAACTACGTGTCGAGCTCAAGCCACTTCTCTAAAATGAGGACATAATGACCAGGACGATCCTGATCACTATAAGGGGGAGATGAAAAAATAAAAAATGGCGAAGTCTTCAAGGAGTCAAGGGGTAAAAATAATAGACAATGATGAGTAGGATTAGACGGGTGAGATCAATCTTAATCAATCTGGTGAAAGGATTACAGGCATGGAAATGACAGTTTTTACAGACCCGAAGATCGAGCTAATGGTTAGAAAGCCAAAGGTCTCCATAGTAGAAACAAGGATGTTACTGGGTCTATCAGCAAATGTTGGTTACCATGATGTGTTTGTAAATGAAGTTGGTGGAGTTCAGAACTACGATGTTGAATCTGAAGGTGGAGCTGGTGATTCAGATGAACTGTTATTTCATTTTGAAGCTGAAATGAATGATGGAGAATCAAGCTTTGCATTTCAATTCGAGCTGAAAGAAGATCCTGAACCACTTTTTGTAGAACCACCACGTATTCCTTATATATTTTCGGTGCCTCAAACTTCAAGTGTTCAACCTCCAAGAAGATATGTGCCATTTACTAAGAAACTTCAAACTCCAGGGTGGGACAGATCTAGAATTCAAGAACCTTATCTTGAAGACCCGTACACTGACATTTTTTTGGTCATCGAAAAGCTTTAAGTTCTGATAAAGTCTTGGTTATTCATAAAGAAACCATTGAATACCGCAAAGAATACAAGTACTTCCTCAAAGCCAAACATCAACCTATTCACTTTGTATGAACAAAGCACCAGATCGTCTCGGTAAAGAAAGTGGAAGCTAGAAAGCTTGTAAGAGTATGGTATCTAGTTTTCTACATCACCAGACAAGATGGTAAAGATTGGTATTGTAGTGATTTTCGTAATTTGTACTTAGAAGACTTAGAGTTTATATATCATAAGATCAGAAACGAAACTGTCAGGCTGGAAGGAGTCATCAGAGGGATTGAAGCTATCAAAAGGTTTCTCAGATGTCAAAGCAAACTATCTTCAGTCAAAGATGTTTAGATGGGCTATGAAAGTAACCAAAAGATTGTTAATCTTAAAGTGCCGAATCAAGATTTAGAAGACATTGATGGTTATCGTCTGTATATGATTCTTGAAGATCCAGAGTTTGGTGTGATTTATAAACACTCTAAGGGTTCTAAAAGATTTTTGAGGTTTAATGAACTCAAACAGTATAGTGATGGAACAATCAAAGTTATAAGAAAGCAGATTGAATAGAAGAATCAAGATGACAAAACATCAGGGTCTAACAAGTTGAATATAAGAGAAAGGTTCTTACTTATTAATGTGTTGGAGTTACTTGATGAAAAGATTCAGTACAAGAATGCTATTAGAAGGTTTGAGACAAATCTGGGTTTTAGACGATCAAGATTTTCTATTTCTAGAGCTTGAATCCAAAGGGGGAGAATGTTGGGTTCAATGCTTTGTGCTAAAATTTGTATTCAAGCTTTTTATTCTCTTGTAATTTTTCTAGTATAAATAGTTTGCTTCTTTGTCATTTTATTGTAAGCATTATAATCGTACTTTGAAGTGTAAGCATTTGAGAGATCAATACATTTTGAGCTTTGAAGATTTTCTCTCTACTTTTCTACTCTCTAAATTCTACCATTGCTAAGTTTCTTGGATCTTAAATTCTACCAGTGCTAAGTTTCTTGGATCTTGAATTGTTGTTATTGATTTTCTCTCTACTTTTTGCTCACCGACCATCTCGTTTCTCCAATCTGAGGAAAACCCATTCTCAAACTACTCTACGAGCATCATCACGAGCTTTTACTTTACAAGTATACTTGTAAATTGAATTCGTATCGTTTATAATTATGAACTAAATGTGATATATTATAGCTGAACATGGCACGAGATTGTCATAGATGTGGCAAGACACACCACAACCTGTGTGAAATTGATCAATCTACTGTCAAATGTTTCTGTTGTGGCAAGACGGTCCAGGTCCGTAAGAATTGTCCTCAAAAGGAAAAAGTGTGTTATTCTTGTGGCATTTTGGGTTATCGACAATGGGATTGTCCCTACATGAAATTGGATGAAAGTAAAGCATCTGTAAATTGACCGGTGACTATCATTACTTTCGATCAAAAGGAGGAGGTACCCAAAGCAAGAGCCCATGCATTTCAGATTATTGCGGAAGAAGCTCGTGAAGAAGCCGACGTCGTTACTGGTATTCTCTTGTTAAATTCTAGACATCACGTATTCTCTTTGATTCTGATGCTACCAACTCATTTGTTTCACACATGTACACTCATTATCTAGAATATGTGCTTACAATACTTCATGAAATTCACTATTGACACAGCTAATGGTACCACTCTTATAAAACAAAATGTATAGGGACTACATTCTAGTAGTAGATGATCATGAGTTCTCTGTAGATTTGATACAGATAGATATTCACGGCTTTGATGTTGTGATTGGGATAAATTGGCTAGCAAGAAACCATGCTGATACTATTTGCTCCCAGCGGATGATTCAGATACCGATCGATAACATGGGTTATTTATACGTTTACGGTAAATGACGAACTAGTGACATAAAGGTAATCTCTATGTTAACAACACGACGTTATTTATCAAAGGGATGTTCTTCTTTTCTGGCATTGTTCTAGATGCGTTGAAAAAAGTGAAAAAGATTGTTAAAGATGTGATCGTATGCGAGTATCCGGATGTATTATGTATTCCCCGACGATTTAGTTTCAGCGATTTTCACTGAGTTTGTTCAGTGATTGCTGAACGTGTATTGTAAATCGTTCAGAGATTGTTATACTTCAAGAAGACAAAACTCACATCAGATATCCTTCAACAATGTCAAAGACATAAACTGAAGATTAGAGCCCATCAAGTTCGTGATTTGAAGCAGTATTCAGTGATAACAAGCTCGTCTACATATGTGTGGAGTCTGCACAAGATTCAACGAACACTGATCAGACCTTTCAGTGGCATCCCATTATTCAGCAATCAAATGAATCTTGTCGAGAAAGATTGTTTTTGTCTTTTCCCCCCACACACAAAGGAAAAACCCATAATTTTCTAAGTATAGTATAGTACGAAGACACTTCTTTGACTCTAAACGTGCTTACCTACTTTATGAAAGAAGGCTGTTCACATACAACCAAAATCCTGCCAAATCTGAACCAAGAACAAGCTTTCTTCTAAAAGATTGACACGTGATTTGTACCTTCTGAATTGCATTTAGTGCAATAGGTATAAATAGCTGAGTGGTTCTCCTCTTAGTTATCATCTTCCTCACTAAGAACTTGCTGTAACAACCCTCATATTCCAAATACATATAATTCACATCATCATTCTTATAATACTAAAAATAGTATTATTACAAAACAAGAACTATCAAAATGTATCTTTAATACATATGCATAACAAGCTAATATCAACAATTAGACTTTTCCCTTGCCTTTATCTTTCAGAGCACGCTGTCCTGCAAAACAGGTTAATCCAACATCTGAGCGTTAGAYCAAAAGGTMTAGTGAGTGTATAATCTCATTCAAYAATATACATTCCAAACAATCAGTTTAGAATCAAACCTGTTCTGAAACATAATTATATTTATGTTTCTTGCGGATTATACCGCCATCTCATTCTCATATCTCTTTCTCACTCGCGGTTACACCGCCCATTATATCACTCTCGCGGTTACACCGCCATCTCATTCTCATATCTCTTTCTCACTCGCGGTTACACCGCCCATTATACCATACTGCTCATTACACTCTCGCGGTTACACCGCCATCTCACACGCAGATTACACTGCT